>NW_026705971.1:0-254078 GCF_029867415.1 Vicia villosa | reverse complement strand
GGGGGAAGAAGAGAGAATGAATATGAAGTAGAAATTTGAGAGATGAGTTAGAATTTGATGTGAGATTTTATGGAAAAAATGAGAGGTATTTATAGAATGAAAAGAAGGATAGAGACGTTGGGGAATGAAGTGATTCCGTACAAAAGGAAAATTTGAGTGGAAGTAAGATTTGAAAGAAAGTGTATGATAGTGTTGAAAAAGAGAGATGTGTAGAATAAAGTTAAGATTTGATTTTTGAAAAAGAGATTTGAAAAGAGATTTTGAAAATAATGGAATATAGTACAAAAAGTTAGTGGGAGACAAGAATTAGTAATAATTTACTTGTTACCAGTACAGTCTGATCTCCGGACTCTGTGCCTGCAAAAGATTTAGTTCTGTACCAATTGCGTCAGTACTACTTATCTGTAAATAAATATCAAATAAATAGCGTGTGTGAAGTAATAAACAGTAGTTGGCGTTTGCGTAAGAATAAATCCACCAGCGAGCCAAAATACCGTATAAGAAAAATTCTAAAAACCAAGTATTCATAAATTAGGATATGAAAATCCAAGATCATATGAAACTCTTAATTTTTAGATTGAAGTTTTCTTGAAAAAAGATGCGGGCAAATTTTGGGGTATAACAACAGTCTTCTGAGAGAGATCATGAGAAGGATTTTCCTCAACAGGGTTTATGCGAAATGCAGATAATGAGAGAGAGAGCAAACAAAGTTGACAATGAATACAAGAGAGAAATAAAAAGAGGGAAATGAAACGTTTGAAGAATATAAAATGAAAAAGAAATAAACTGAAATGATGAATGGCATTTAATGTTACGTGACATGAGGAGAGAGACTTATGACAAATGAAGTGATTAGCACAGTTACCTAGGGCAGCATCACCTCAACTACATGCATGCTTGTCCAAAAATAGTGAACACGTGTTTACCATCTGGAAAGCCAGTTACAGCTGTTTTACCTTTAAAGAGACTCTGAATCAACTTAGACAATGAAACGTTAGTAATAACAGGATCATTACTTCTAATTGATTAAAATCAGAACTTCTTGTAAAAGACTAATCCAATCATATTTCAGAATATAACCATACGTAAGATCTTCTCATCTTCTCATTCTGGACATAAATCCATACTAATATTTTTCAGAATGAATTTAAATCTATCTTCAGCCAGGGGTTTTGTAAAGATATCAGCCCATTGATGGTCTGTATCCACAAAGTTTAAAGATAGAACACCCTTATGAAATGATTTTTGATCTCAATATGTTTAGCTTTTGAATGTAATATAGGATTTTTAGATAAACATATAGCAGAAGTATTATCACAGAAGATAGGAATGTTACTCTCATATATCTGATAATCTTCTAGCTGACTCTTCATCCAGAGCATTTGTGTGCTACAACCAGCAGCAGCAACATATTCTGCTTCTGTTGTTGAGAGAGCAATGGTAGCTTGCTTCTTGCTGTACCAGGAGATCAGATGACTTCCAAGAAATTGACAACTTCCAGAAGTACTCTTTCTTTCAATTCTATCCCCAGCATAGTCAGCATCACAGAATCCTACTAAGTTGTATTCTTTAGATTTTCTGTAGACTAAACCAACATTAGTAGTACCTTTTAGATACCTCGGAATTCTCTTAACAGCAGTTAAGTGAGATTCTCTAGGGTCTGATTGGAATCTAGCACACAAACAAACACTGAATAGTATGTCAGGTCTAGAAGCAATCAAATATAACAGAGATCCAATCATACCTCTGTATAATTTCTGATCTACCTTCTTACTTACCTCATCCTTACCTAGAATGCACGTTGGATGCATGGGAGTTTTTGCTTCTTTGCAGTCAGAAAGATTAAACTTCTTCAGAAGTTCTTTCACATACTTGGTTTGATGAAAATATGTTCCTTCTGATGTTTGATTGATTTGTATCCCAAGGAAGTACTTGAGTTCTCCCATCATGCTCATCTCAAACTCATCCTGCATAGACTCAGCAAACTCCTTTCCAAGTGTAGCATTAGATGTTCCAAAGATAATATCATCTACATATATTTGACATATTAAAATATCCTTTTTAAAGGTTTTACAAAAGAGAGTAGTGTCCACTTTTTCACTAGTGAAACCATTTTCCAGAAGGAAAGAACTTAAACGTTCATACCAAGCTCTAGGAGCTTGTTTCAATCCGTACAATGATTTCTTTAATTTAAAAACATGATTTGGAGACATGGAGTCTTCAAAACCAGGAGGTTGGTGGACATAGACTTCTTCATCTATATAACCATTTAAGAAGGCACTCTTAACATCCATCTGATAAAGAGTGATGTTATGTTGAGTGGCAAAAGAAATTAACAGACGAATAGATTCTAACCTGGCCACTGGTGCAAAGGTTTCTGTATAGCCAATCCCTTCTTGCGGACTGTAACCCTGAGCAACCAGTCTGGCTTTGTTTCTTACCACTTCTCCTTTCTCACTCAGCTTGTTTCTGAAGACCCATTTTGTACCAATGATATTGAATCCTTTTGGTCTAGAAACAAGATCCCATACATCATTCCTTGTAAACTGATTAAGTTCTTCTTGCATAGCAATTATCCAGTCTGGATCTTCTAGAGCTTGATCAACAGAAGTTGGCTCGATCAAAGACACAAGACCTAATTGACATTCTGCATTGTTCTTAAGGAATGCTCTTGTTCTGATAGGATCATTCTTCTTTCTAAGAATGACATCTTCTGAATGAGCAGAAGTGAGTCTGGAAGATCTTCTGACAGTTGGTTCTTCAGAAATGCTTAGATTCTCCAAAGAAGCTGCAACTTGATCTTCAGATTCTTTACTTCTGAGAAGTTCTGCTTTTGATGCTTTGCTTCTTGGTTCTACTTCTTCTGATATATCAATATCAAAATCTGCAAAATTCTCAAACTGCTTTGGCTTTTCAAGACCAAGCTTATCATCAAACCTGATATTGATTGATTCTTCTACAACCAATGTTTCAGTATTGTATACTCTGTAGCCTTTTGAGCGTTCAGAATATCCAAGAAGGAAACACTTTTGTGCTTTTGAATCAAACTTACCAAGATGATCTTTAGTATTCAGAATAAAACATACACATCCAAACGGATGGAAATATGAAATGTTGGGCTTTCTGTTCTTCCACAATTCATAAGGAGTCTTATTTATAATAGGTCTGATAGAGATTCTATTCTGAATGTAACATGCAGTGTTTATTGCTTCTGCCCAGAAATGCTTAGCCATATTGGTTTCATTGATCATGGTTCTGGCCATTTCTTGTAGAGTCCTATTCTTTCGCTCTACAACTCCATTTTGCTGTGGAGTTCTAGGACAAGAGAAATCATGGGCAATGCCATTTTCTTTGAAGAACTCCTCAAAGAATTTGTTCTCAAATTCACCACCATGATCACTTCTAACCTTTATGATTTTGCACTCTTTCTCAGATTGGATCTGAGTGCAGAAATCAAAGAACACTGAATGAGACTCATCCTTGTGTTTTAAGAACTTTACCCATGTCCAGCGGCTATAATCATCAACGATGACTAATCCATATTTCTTCCCTCTGACAGATGCTGTTTTGACTGGGCCAAACAGATCAATGTGCAAGAGTTCTAACGGCCTTGAGGTAGACACAACATTCTTAGACTTGAATGCAGGTTTGGAGAACTTGCCCTTCTGACATGCTTCACAAAGAGCATCTGATTTATATTTCAGATTAGGGAGTCCTCTGACAAGATTTAGTTTGTTAATCTGAGAAATCTTTCTCAAACTAGCATGTCCTAATCTTCTATGCCAGACCCACTGCTCTTCAGAAACAGACATAAGACAATTTATCTTCTGATTCTTGAGTGGCCATACTTGAACTGATCATACAATGGCTTGTATGTGATTTTCATATCATCTACAGGTTCAAGTTTGTATGGGGTTTCACCCTCAAAACCAATGCCAACTCTCTTGTTTCCAGAAACAGCATATATCATAGAAGCTAGCTGACTTCTGCCAATACTTCTAAATAGGAACTTCCTGAAGCTTAAATCATATTCTTTCAGAATATGGTTTAGACTAGGAGTGGACTTTTCTGAATCAGAAGAAGATCCAATGTTGTTGGATAATTTTAAAACTTTTTCTTTTAATTCAGAATTTTCCAACTCAAGCTTCTTAGTTTCAAATTCAAATTGCTTTTTCAGCTTTTTGTATTTGATACTAAGATGAGCTTTTAGTTCAAGAAGCTCTGTTAAACTGGAAACTAACTCATCTCTAGTTAGTTCAGAAAATACCTCTTCAGAATCTGATTCTGACGTAGATTCTGATCCATCATTGACAGTGGCCATCAGTGCAATGTTTGCCTGATCATCTTCAGAGCCTGATTCATCTTCTGACTCATCCCATGTTGCCATAAGACCTTTCTTCTTATGAAACTTCTTCTTGGGATTTTCCTTCTGAAGTTTTGGGCACTCATTCTTGTAGTGTCCAGGCTCATTGCATTCGTAGCACATGACCTTCTTCTTGTCAAATCTTCTGCCTCCAGAAGATTCTCCTCTTTCAGGCTTCTTTGAGCTTCTAAAGCTCTTGAACTTCCTCTGCTTGCTTTTCCAGAGTTGGTTAACTCTTCTGGAAATCATGGACAGTTCATCTTCTTCTTCTTCTGATTCTGATTCTTCAGAATCTACTTCTTCAGCCTGAAAAGCGTTAGTGCATTTTTTATAATTAGATTTTAATGCAACAGACTTACCTTTCTTATGAGGTTCATTGGCGTCAAGCTCAATCTCATGACTCCTCAGGGCGCTGATCAGCTCTTCCAAAGAGACTTCATTCAGATTCTTTGCTATCTTGAATGCAGTCACCATTGGGCCCCATCTTCTGGGCAAGCTTCTGATGATCTTCTTCACATGATCAGCCTTGGTGTAGCCTTTGTCCAGAACTCTTAATCCAGCAGTTAGAGTTTGAAATCTTGAAAACATCTTTTCAATGTCTTCATCATCCTCCATCTTGAAGGCTTCATACTTCTGGATTAGCGCAAGAGCTTTGGTTTCCTTGACTTGAGCATTTCCCTCATGAGTCATTTTCAAAGACTCATATATGTCATAGGCAGTTTCCGTATTAGATATCTTCTCATACTCAGCATGAGAGATAGCATTCAGCAAAACAGTCTTGCACTTGTGATGATTTTTGAATTCCTTCTTTTGCTCATCAGTCATTTCTTTTCTTGTGAGCCTCACACCATTGGCTTTAACTGGATGTGTGTAGCATCCAATAGAAGATCCCATAGATCAACATCTAGACCAAGAAAGTAACTTTCAAGTTTATCTTTCCAGTATTCAAAGTTTTCACCATCAAACACTGGTGGTCTAGTATAACCATTGTTACCATTTCCATTGTATTGCTCAGCAGAGCCAGATGTAGATGTAGATGTGTTTGTTGGAATTTCACCAGCCATCTTTTACTGAAGCGTTTTTCTCTTCCTGAATCTTTTCTAAACACGGTTAAGTGCTTGCACCTTAGAACCGGCGCTCTGATGCCAATTGAAGGATAGAAAAACACTTAGAAAGGGGGGGTTTGAATAAGTGTAGTATCAAAACTTGTAAAATAAAAACAACTTGCACAATTATTTTTATCCTGGTTCGTTGTTAACTAAACTACTCCAGTCCACCCTTATCAGGTGATTTACCTCAACTGAGGATTTAATCCACTAATCACACGAGATTACAATGGTTTTCCACTTAGACACTGCTAAGTCTTCTAGAGTCTTCTGATCACAACCTGATCACTCAAGGAACAATCTGCTTAGATACCCTCTAAGACTTTTCTAGAGTATTCTGATCTAACTGATCACTCTAGTCCTTTACAACTTAATGTAAACAAATTCTAAGAGTATTACAATGCTTCTTAAAAGCGATAATCACAACTGTGATATTTCTCTTACAGTTTAAAGCTTACTCTCACTATATTATTACAACAGCAATAAGTGAGGTTGAAGATGAAGTTTGAGAGCTTTCAAAATGAACAGCGTTTCACCAAAGTTTTTGTTAAGAGTTGTATGCAGTTTCGTTAACCTTTGCTTCTCTTCAGAACTTCATTTTATAGGCGCATGAGAAGATGACCGTTGGGAGCATTTAATGCTTTGCATATTCCGTACAGCATTGCATTTAATGTTTCACACTTTTGTCAACTACCTCGAGCCTTGCTTTTGCTGTGACTACTGACGTTGCCGTTAATAGCTTCTAACGTTCCTTTTGTCAGTCAGCGTAGCCTGTCATCTTGTACTTGATTCTGATTGATCTTTTGTAGATACAACGTTTGAATATCATCAGAGTACAAACAGCTTGGTGCATAAGCATCTTCTGATCTTCTGACCTTGAAGTGCTTCTGAGCGTGATACCATTACTTCAGTGCTTCTGCTTCTGAACTCCAGTCCTTCTGATGCTTCCATAGACCATGTTCTGATTCTGCTTGACCATCTTCTGATGTCTTGCCAGACCATGTTCTGATGTTGCATGTTGAACCTTCAGAGTCAAAGCTTCTGAGCGCTGATTTGTGCATACTCTTTATATATTTCCTGAAAAGGAAATTGCATTGGATTAGAGTATTACATTATCTTAAGAAAAATTCATATACATTGTTATCATCAAAACTAAGATAATTTGATCCGAACAATTCTTGTTCTAACACTAAGCTGAGGTTGAGTTTGGCTTATCATCCGCAGACTGATGGACAGACTAAAAGGACGATTCAATCGTTAGAAGATTTGTTGCATGCTTGTGTGCTAGAAAAAGGATGTGCTTAAGATAGTTATCTGCCTTTGATTGAGTTTACCTACAACAATAGTTATCATTCGAGTATTGGTATGGCTCCGTTTGAGGCTTTGTATGGTAGAAAATGTCAAATGTCGTTATGTTGGTATGAATTGGGTGAGAGTGTTGTGATCGGGCCAGAAATTGTACAACAAACTACAGAAAATATTAAGATGATTCAAGAGAAGATGAAAGCTTCTCAGAGTCGTTAGAAGAGTTATCACGACAAGAGAAGAAAGACACTCGAGTTCCAGGAGGGAGATCATGTGTTTATGAGAGTTACTCCTATGACGGGTATTGGTCAGGCGCTGAAGTCAAAGAAGTTGAAACCGCGTTTCATCGGTCCGTTTCAGATTTCTGAAAAAGTAGGAGAAGTAGCCTATTGTATTACTTTACCGCCGATGCTTGCAAATTTGCACGATGTATTTCGTGTGTCTCAGTTGAGGAAATATATCGCGGATCCGTCTCATGTGATCCAAGTAGATGATGTACAAGTAAAAGACAATTTGACAGTTGAGGCTGAACCTGTAAGGATCGAAGATCGGAAGCTAAAGCAGTTACGTGGCAAAGAGATAGCTTCGGTCAGAGTAGCTTTGGGAGGAACGGCTGAGGGAAATGTTACGTGGGAGTTAGAAAGCCAGATGTAAGACTCTTATCCAGAACTCTTCACTTGAGGTATGTTTTCGAGGACGAAAACTCTTTTAGTGGCGTAGAGTTGTAATACCCGTATATTTTAATTTTTAATTTAATTGGAAATTAAATTAATAATTAGAATTCTTTTGGTTTTATGAAATAATTGGAAAATGATGGATTATGGCTTTGGGCCAAATGTGGTGTTAGTAAGAAGGGGGTGTTATGTTAGGCAGCCCATTACTAATTATAATGTTAGTTTTAATAAAATAATAAGGAATTAGAGAAGGAAGTTCAGAAAGTGAAAGAAGGGCTGAGAAGTTAGGAACTCAAGGAACGTGAAAGAGGGACAGAAGTTGAAGAGACCTATCAAGAACTTTTGAATAAGGTAAGTTCTTCCGGTTAGCATCTCTTATCGTGTTATAGATGATAGGACTGATTAGATGTATTGTTTAGGTCAATTGGATCATAGGTTAGATTGGGGTTTGGGGGAATGGTTTGATGAAAATTGTATGATTTTATAAATTTTGCATGACTTGATGATGTTATGATGATGGTAGATGCAAATTGTATGCTAAATGTGTGTTATAATATGTGTTGTGTGGCTGTATGTAAAATCTTGTCGATTGGAAACGGTTTGGTCAGGGTTTGATGGAATTGGGATAAAACTCGTATGCTGTTTTCTGTGATTGGGGGTTTGTGAAATCGCCAGTTCGCGCCGCGTCCAAGGGTTAGCGCCGTGAACTGCTTGGCAGAAAGGTCAAGAAAAGTTAATTTACTCAGTTCGCGCCGTGAACCTTATTTGCGCCGCGAAGTACTTGGCAGAATGTTCAAGGAAATTTGATTCGCTTAGTTCGTGCAGCGAACCTTGTTTGCGCCGCGTGCTGTTAGTGATAGCTATTTTTGAAAATTTTTAAAGATGCATAATTTTCAAACCGTAAACCCATTTTTAGTGCCGTTTTGAGTGTGACGCACCTTATGAAATAATCTATCTGTTCAGATGATAAAATGAGATGAAACTTAATTATTTTAAAATATAATTTAATTGCTTGTTGAAGGATGTATTATACATATATGTAATGAGATGTGTTAATACATGCTATGTTTGAAGCGATAATCATGTGATGATCTGTGCGTTGTACGAAGATGATTGGATGGTATTTGAATGATGTTAACATATGTAAACATGCTTGATGATGATGGTGATGATGATGATGATTTGAGTATTGGTTGAGATTACTCATAGACTTGACGAGGATATAAGTATGTTTCATATATGTTTGCATTCATTCATAATCATATGTTTGCGGGCTGAATCCGAATGACGTGTGGATTCAGTGAAGGGCATAATTCCCATTGTGCGGAATTTGTGCTGGCAGGGCCGTATCTGGATGATGATAGATTGGTCGGTGGGTTATTCCCATTGATGAGGATTGGTACCACATGCATAGTGTCAGTTCATACATATGCATGATTAGTGTGACTTGAATGATGAGTATGATTGTATGTTTGAACGATGTATTCTGTTGATGCTTGTGTAAATGATAGATGTTTCCTGATAATCTAAATATGATGAAATTGGGTGGATAATATAACTATGAGGTTTTATTGTTTATGATGCTATAATATTTGTTAATCTTGAATGAAACTCACCCTTACATGTTGTCATTTTCAGATTGAGGATAGCGGCTTTCTACTTGGTGAGGATTAGCTCATGAGTCAGTGTGTTAGTTTAGCGCAGGTGTCATGCTCTGATATTGTAGCATTGGGGAACGCGAGTTTTAAGTTTTTGAGTTTATAATTCTGTTTGTTGTTTTGAATCATTTGTGGGATATAGCTTCAAGGACGTTGAGCTTATCTGTATGATTTAATTTCCGCTGTGCGAATATGAGATATTATGAATTATGATGAATTTTCCTCGGTGTATGCATGACAATGACATACTATGTTTATTTCCAATTTGAATTGTGGCACCCTTGTTTCATGTTACTCTGATATAATTATTTAAATTGCCACGGGGTTTAGAAGGGTGTTACATAATTAGGTTAAGTCATAAGATTCTACTCTAACTCTCATTATCTCATTGGGCCTAACCTATCCATTATTTCCTTTCTAATTCAACTAAGCCCACTAGCTAATTCTATTATAACTCTACCTTTTATTAATTAGCTATATAACACATTAACACATAATTAAATAATTATTACTTAGTCAATAATTAAATAAAACACACAAACAATTATCAAACATCAAACAATCCTAATTAAATAAAACTAATAAAATAGGATGTTACACGCTACGTTAACGGAGAAGGAGAAAATGATAATGATAGAGAAAGCCCATAATGCCATCTTATTGAGCCTTGGTGATAAGGTTCTTTGACAAGTCTCAAAGGAGACGATAGCGTCAAGTTTATGGGTAAAACTCAAAAGTTTGTACATGACCAAATCGTTGGCAAATTGACTCTACCTGAAGCAAGCTTTGTATTCATTGAAGAAGAGTGAAGACAAAGTATTGACTAAACACTTGGATATGTTCAACAAGATGATTCTTGATCTTGAAAATATCAATGTCAAGATCGATGATGAAGTTCAAGCGTTGTTGTTGCTATGTGCTTTGCCCAGGTCTCATGCTCACTTCAAAGAAGCTCTCTTATGTGGAAGAGAGTCCCTGATCTTTGAAGAAGTTCAATCAACTTTTTATTCTAAGTATTTGAACGAACTAAAGGAGCCTAAGTCATCTTCGACTAGTGAAGGCATGTCGGTTAAGGAAAAATTCACAAAGAGTGATGGCAAGTTTGACAAGAAGAGAGGTAACATTCAACAGAAGTCTTATTGTGGTGATGCATTTGGTATTCGATGTTATCACTGTTAGAAGGAGGGTCATACAAGAAAAAGTGTACCCCGAACGCCTAAAATATCATGGAGGTAAGGATAATGGCAACACAACCATTGTTCAAGATGATTTCAACTCATCTGATGTTCTTGTGGTTTCAAGTAGTGACTTGAGTAAGGAGTGGATTATGGATTCATGTGGCACTTGGCACATGACTCCAAACAAAGACTTGTTCGATGAACTATGTGATCAAGATGGTGGATCTGTATTGTTGGGAAACAGCAAAGATTGCAAGATTGCAGGTGTTGGATCTGTAAAATTGAAGCTCCATGATGAGTCAATAAGGTTTTTGACTGAATTCATGTATGTTCATGATTTAAAGAGAAAGTTTATGTCTCTTGGTGAATTATACAAGAAAGGATATGTTTTCCAAGGAGATAAAAGTATCCTAAGATTCATGAAGGGATTGAAGGAAGTATTTAGAGGCGTGAAGAAACAAATCTTGTATACCCTTGGGGCTGAAGTTGTGAGTGGTTTTGTAAATGTTGCATCCACAAAACCTTTATCGAAGACAGAAATTTGGCACATGAGATTGGGCTATGTCAGCAAAAAGGGTCTGGTCAAATCGGGGAAACAAAATCTACTTGGTGGAGACAAATTCGAAAAGCTAAATTTTGTGAATCCTGTGTACTTGGAAAATCTTGCAGAGTGAATTTTATTAAAGGCAAACAAAGAACACATGGATCCCTTGATTACATCCATGCTCATCTTTGAGGGCATGCAAGGTATTTTCTATCGATAGTTGATGATTATTCTATAAAGTTATGTGTATTCATCCAGAAGATCAAGGATGGAACTTTTGTGAATTTCAAAAGTTGGAAGACTCTAATAAAAAATTAGACTGGAAAAAAGGGCAAGAGATTGAGAACCGACAATGGCCTTGAATTTTGCTATGAAGTGTTCAACAATTTTTGTGCAGCCTCTAGTATTTTAAGGAACATAACTACTACAGGTACTCCTCAACAAAATGGTTTGGATGAAAGGTTTAATCGAACCATTTTGGAAATAGTTTGATGCATGTTAGTTAGTGTTTGATTCATTTTGGAAAGAGTTTGATGCATGTTAGTTAGTGTTTGACAGCAACATATATGTTAAACATATGTCCTTCAACTTCATTAGATATTAAGACATCTGAAGATGTTTAGTCGGGACATTCACCAGATCTCAACAACTTAGAATATTTGGCTGCGTAGCATACACTTACATTAGGCACGACAAGGTCGAACCTAGAGCTCTAAGATGCATGTTCATGGGATACCCAGAAGGAGTCAAAACTTATAGGTTATGGTGCCTAGAGCCAGGTCACAAAAGGTGTATCATAAGTCGAGATATAGTTTTCAATGAAGCGGAAATGGATTTCAAGAAAACTGATGATGTTGGTCAAAACGCAGAAATATCTAAAGAGCTAGAAAAAGGGGATATTCCTGTTGAGGTGGAGCATGTCAATGTTGAATTGCATATCCCAGATGAAGTCAAAGAAGAATCACATGATGCTGAAGATACCGAGGAAGTTGAGGAAACTACTGACGACTACCTGTTGGAAAGATATAGGTCGAGAAGAGTCATCAAACCACCTCTGAGACTTGGGTATGCAAATATCATACCTTATGCCTTAATCTCTACAAGTGAGGTTCTATATGAAGAACCTAGAGATTATAAGGAAGTCATGAGAAGTCTAAATAAGATTGAATGGATGAAGGCCATGGATGTTGAGATGAAATCTCTTTATGTTAACCACACTTGGGAACTGATCAAGAAACCTGCTGGAGCCAGGTTAGTCAGTTGTAAGTGAATTTTCAAAGTTAAGGAAGGAATCGAAGTAGTGACGTCAAAAAGATACAAGGCAAGATTGGTTCCAAAGGGGTTCACTCAGAAAGAAGGTGTCAACTTCAATGATGTGTTCTCACCTATTGTAAATCATAGATCCATTAGGATGTTGTTAGCTATGGTGGCGAAGTTCGACCTAGAATTTGAATAGATGGATGTGAAGACTACTTTCTTGTATGGTGATCTAGATGAAACAATCTTAATGAGGAAACCTGAAGGGTATGGAGAAAAAAGAAAGGAAGATTATGTGTGCAATCTGAATAGATCTTTATATCAATTGAAATTATCTCCTCGACAGGGGAATAGAAGATTCGACAAGTTTATGACATACATAGGTTTTATTAGAAGTCAGTTCGACCACTGTGGTTACTTCAGATTTTGACCTGAAAATTGATTTGTTATTTTTTTTCTTTATGTGGATGATATTTTAATAGAAAGCAACAATGTTGAAGATGTAATAAAGGTGAAGGCTGAACTTAATAAGGAGAGTTGCATCTAGGATTCTTGGGATTGACATTCGAAGAGATAGAAAGTAGTCGAGATTATGCTTATCTCCAGAGACATACTTGAAGAAGATTGTTGACAAATTTGGTATGTAGAATTTAAAGCTTGTTATGACACCAACCAATCCTCAGTTCAAGCTAGTAGTCGAAATGCTAGGATTATTAGCATGTCGAATTGATTCTGTTTGTTAAGTCCAGTTGTTTAAGTTAACCTGTTCATTAAGTTAGATTTTGTAGTGGGTAAGTGTGTAAAAAAATCCCATTAGTTAAGTGTGTTAGGTTTCTTATAAATAGCATATTAGTTTCTCATCATTGCACACTGCAAATCCTAATTAGGGTGAGAGAGCTTATTTATTATTTTGTAACACTTGTAATCTTGTTTTAAAGAGAAAGTAAAAAATAACAGTTTATAAACGATTTCATTATGTTCTTTTTGCTTCCCTCTTTCCTACCCTTGTGGGTTTCTTGCCAATAAAAGAAACCTATTATACTTTGTTCTTGGCATCATTTTTCATAACACATGTGTTTCTTCAACGTCTTGAACACTTCAATAGTTTGAGTTGGTATAACTGAGGAACTGCAACTTTTACCTCTATCAATTACGGGAGATAGAATTCCACTGCCAATTTTGTGATGCCTTTAACTTCTCCATAAATATGCTCATTATGCACACACTAAATGCCAAGTTCAGTCTCATATTGCACAAGTACCACAATGACCCAATCAGTCTCCTATACTGAGTTGGATTAATATCTTGTTCTTCTTCATTATTTGACAACTACTAGCTTAGCTCTGCAGGGGTAATTGCAACATTCCAATGCTCCATTTCAAACTTATTCAATATCTCAATAGCATACCTCCATTTATGCGTGAGTAGTCTCTTTTTGAGAAGCTGCATATTCCTATAGGGAGAGTGTTGCATGTCCCTAACATTCATAGGGAGCACCCCCTAATACAATTATTTTTTGGTTGTCTTATCTCTTTTGTTTATTATCATTTATAGAGTCTCCTTCATGATTCGACATCTCTAAATCAAGTTTGAATCTATTCGTTTATTTGTTTTTAGCATGCATAAATCAATTATTATTTTTTAGACTTTATCATGATGGTTTAAGTCAATTTCCCGAGTTAATGAAACAAGAACCATAGGTCATATCACTTCAAGCCATGTGGGAAGTGGAATCACAAACTATTTTGGAAAACTTGAAAAATTGAGATTTCTTGTGTGTGATTCGAATCACTCACAATGCATGACTCAAATCAAGCATAAAAGCGGCAAACTTGGAAATTTTGGTACATGTGTTTCAAATCACGGATTACACTTGATTCGAATAATGCAGCTCTATGATTCGAATCATAGTTTGTGTGTGACTCGAATCACAAACTTCCTGCTAGCCACTGACTTATCTGATTCGAATTAGGCTTACCACATGATTCGAATCATGAACATGTGTGACTAGAATCACAATCAAATCACAGGAAAATGGGTCACTTTCTTTATGAGTTATTGTTTCACTCTACTTGCTCATTTGACTCAAATCATGAAATACACTTGACTCGAATTTAACTAACTTTTTATCCATTTTTGTGATTAATCTCAAGAACATATGAAATCATTTAGTCATCATTTTTTAAAGAGTGGATTTCATAATAAACATTGTGTTTTTTTGTGAAATCAACACCTGCTCACCTTTGAAAGTTCAAAAACTCTTGCAATCAAATTTCTTTCTTCTTTAATCTTTGTTTTGATTTTAAATATTGATAATGATATATTTGAAATTGATTGAGGGAGACGCCATCTTGTAACTAATCGTTCTTGGAGATTATGTAGAGATTTTGAGGTTCTTGTAAGATTGAGGTTGTTGTCATTGGTGCTGACAAATTCCAGTGACAAGGCATAGTTCTTCTCAAATCTTCAGACAATTCAACACTAAAGGAATTAGTAGGATCAAGAGGTGATTGCTACACACGGAGGCTTGGAGAATATTGGTGATATTAGAAGATTCAAGAAGCATGAATCAAGTAAAGATTACGCAGAAGAGCGTGACATTGCTCTGTATACAAGTCAAGATCCGGATAGAAGATTTATATTTCTCAACATTATTGTGGATAAGTGATTGTATGAACTCTGGCAATATTTGTCAAAATAAAAAGGAATAATGCAGGTTTTAATGGGAAACCATTGCAAAGTGCACATAGTTAAAGCGAGGACGGACACCGAAACACTATAAATCCCGGTGTTTTCTGTAACACCCCATTTCTACCCAGCAAATAATATAAAAATTAGAGTATAAAATTTCCAAAATAACATGGGATGCTACACTTTCAACTTAAATTCAACGACAATCGATCACATATAAATAAGATACATAACACATAATTTTTCAGATGAACCGATAACAACCTGTTTAGTCTTTAAAATAAAACAACTTTCATTACTACACAGCGGATTCATAAATTCAACAGAAAATACCAAAACATCTTGTCCAACTCAAAACAACTTTAAGACATCAAGTCTTTAATGAAAGCAACTTAAAAATTCAGCAACATAATAAAACCAACAATAAAGAAAACACGCGTTCACCCCCCCGAGTGTTACGTATCAGAGCGACCAACACCTGACTCAAACTAATGAAGGTAATCAGCCTTCACTCTGGATTACCTGCACGTTACCAACATAGAGGTAACATTCAAACAAAAGGGGTGAGATACCAAACCATATAATTGAGTGTATGATAAACAATATATTAGATCTGTTTATAGAAAATCACCGCTTCACAACTTTCAGACAACATAATTCATCACAATTCAACAACACAATAACAACTTAATCATTCGACACCGGACGCGACTCGTACAATGCACATGCATGTGGTACCAATGGAACAGAACTCCCAACTTAGAAACCTCCAGTTAACAGAGGCGTCAACAAGGTATAAGCCTTCCACTTAATATTTGCTAATCCAGGCCAACTTACCGAGCATCAACTCCCAACTTGAATATGTTATGTATGCGACACAGTTTTAATGCCATAACAACAACAAAATTAAATAGCGACATAACGAAAAAAATAACATCGACCGTAAGCCTACAACTTGATATTCGCCAATAATCAAAGGCAATTCAGCAAAACTCAACACCAACGGAAATTTCGCATTTTTCGGAAAAATATACAACACACCGAATCAATCAAAATATGCTACAAACGTTCTATAAATATTCACACAATTCAACTATACCGGCCAAATAATTAAAGGTTAAAAGTTTCATTATTTCTACTTCGTATTAATATGTCATATAACGTCTCTGTTGAATTAATTAGCCTACTACCTATACTATTATTAAATATTACCCAAACCTGCTAAATAATTCTCTGCTACAGACTCACTGATATTTTACTACTATTGTATAATCTCACTACTATTCTGCTACTTAGTTCTTCTGCAAGTGTTTACTTCCCAGCTACTGTTGCTAAAGCATGGTTTTCATACATTAATTAATTAACATGTTTCTATTACATATTACTGGTCGGGACTTTATAGGTCTATCGGGATATTGACTGCAATTATACAGTCTAGTCGTTTTAGTTTTAAAAGATATCGAACCCAGAGACTGAGGATCAATATAGTACGATCTTATATTACTATGTTTAGCTAAAGCAATGATTGTTTGGTTTTAGGGGGAAACAAAAATTAAATAAAGTTTGGATTGAATAAGCAGATATTAAGACACCGGTATGTAATAGTCGGACTTCGGGAATTCAATAAGTCATTTGGCAAAGTTTGTAATTATAAAAATATCTTTCAGTAGAAACCATTTATTTAAAAAAACTTTTTCTTGCATTCTCATGTCTATCGAACGGGTTATATTACAAGACTTAGTGGATGCACTTAAAATCCAATAATACTTTTTGAAAACAGATAGAAACTAATTAGATTCTTAAAGCACTCTCGTGTATTTAAAAACTAATGTTCGATTACTACTATCCGGATCGATCCCCACGCTCTCGCATGCGGGGTCTAGCCTTAGTTAATTTCCCACTCTCGTGGCAAAATCGTGTTAAATATCCTTTCGCTCTCGTGACATGGGTAGTTAAATTAAGTTAAGAAATCATAAACCAGAAAGGTATTTTATATAGAGTTTATGCCGAATTATTACCGAATTCCCTCGATGCTATGACTTACATACCAGTATCAATTAGTTTAGCCAGTCATATTATTAATTTCAATCATACAGAATAAAATAAATACCGTCACAACTTATTACTGTCACAGTTTATGCCGAATTATTACCGAATTCCCTCGGTGCCGAATTATTTTTTAGCATACACTTCTGCTAAATAGCAGAAGTGTTAATATTGTCTTATTTCTTTCACATTTCTTCACATATCTTCATATATCTTCATATATCTTCAAGCATGCTTGGATAATAAATAAATACCTGAAATTAGAGAGAAATACCAACTTGAAGCAACATAATCGGTAAAAATGGAGAATTAATTCATGTAAATTAAGCTTAATATGCGTTATAATTTCGCGTTATCAATTACTACTACTACTAACTACCTACTTTATGCATTAATCAATTATGTCACTATTGCTACATATAATACTAATCAATGTGTTTTATCAATTAATTTAACTACCATATTTCTCATTACCAAGAATGTCATTACCAATCATCATCACCAAGTGCTATTATAGGATTAAATCAACTACCTAACTAAGATTATAATATACCTATTAACACCCTTAATTACCCTTTTTGAAAATTTAAAATTACACTAAAATATGTCCATTTTGGTAATTTGCTAAATCAATCTTCAATTGGACCAATCATGTGTAACCAGTTACTTGCCATAAGGCCACACATCATGTTAACAACAAACAACCAAACATCTTCACATATCAAGAAGGAACATTCATTAATACATAACCTATACGAACATGATCTCATGTTATCGACAATTAATCACATACCTCGTATCAATACGATAACGTTCACACAACACATCATCATGATTTATCATGCACTAGTTCACAAAACCATTTATGAAAATCAACCAACCACTACTACATCCTACATCATCATATATAGCATGGAAATAGCTTCCAAACGTTTCAAACGACACATAAAACGAACACCCGAGTAAAAAGATACGACTTTTCAAAGTTTGGAAACATTAACATGCTTCATAAGTTAACCCTACATAGTTCTATCACTAAATCCTAATAAAAATAATAGGATACTACATCCTATGAATCATTTTATTAGATCATAGTATAGTTCATTGCGTTAGCTTTCCAACGCTTCGAACGGCGACAAAATCGGAGTTACGGTTCAAGAGTTACGAAGTTTCAAAGTTTTGAAAAAACAGAAAATGCTGTTGGCCGCTCAGCGGGCCGCTTAGGCCGCTAAGCGGAAATTCCAGAAACGGACCAACGAAAACTCCACTCAGCGAACCTGAGGCCGCTTAGCGGACCTGTGAAAAACCAGAAAAATCCCAGCACGAACAGAACTGTCTCAAGCCCCTTATACCCACAAAAACCACTCCAAAACATCATTATAACATCAATACAACACATACATACCATAGAAATAACCTAATATCAAACTTTTCATGGTTGATTCATCAATCTTTCTCAAACCCCAACATTATCTCCAAACTCAAACAAGCCATGGAAATGGAAAACAAACATGATCAATGAAGATATCTATCATCATACTACACATACACACCACAAAATCATGTTTATAACTTCAAAACTCACAATCCACCATTGTTGGTCAAGCATATAAATGAGCAAGAACAAGAACAAAAACAAAACAAAACTATAAGAATCATACATCCAAGATAAATTATATTCACCCCCTTACCTTGGTTTGATTCTTCATCTTCTCCAAAAACCCCTTCTTCACTTTCTCTCCATCTTTGCTCTTCCTCTTTCTCTCTTCCCTTTCTTTCTCTCTTCTTTCTTTCCTTTTCTTTTCCTTTTCACGTTTTCTTCTTCTTATCTCTTTTCTATCTCCCCCACCACTACTTACTATTCACACACAAAATATCTCACTTTCCGGTCCAAACTCAATTGCTCAGAAAAACCCCAAAATGCAGAATATTACCTAAATAATATTTCTAGTACCAAAAATATGAAAACCTTCAATTAAATATTAGTCCGCCATCCCGAACTAATACCGACTGAAACGACTCCAAAAACGGTAAAATTCCAATAAACGTCACAAACGTCCAAATTAAGCATATACTTATTTTTCCGGGCGTTACATTAAAAATGGCGACAGTTTGCTTACGGATCCGATCAACATTGCTTGCCACACCGTGGCTTTTTATCAAAATATTTTTTCCACTAACTCTTCTGTTTTGTAGGATTTAACTATCGTGGAGGAGGTTATTCCTAATCTAGTTATGGATAGTATGAACACTTTGCTTACGCTTCTCCCCTCTTTGGAGGAAATTTCTGTAGCAGTGTTCTGTTTGAACAAAGATAGCGCTTCGGGTCCCGATGGATTTGGAGCTACTTTCTTTCAGGGGATATAATCAAGCATGATGAGAGGGCAACGGTGATCCTGTTTTTCAACACGGGTTGGATTCTCCCGAACTTCAATTCTAGCATTTTAGTGTTAATTCCAAAAAGCAAGGAAATAGACTCCCTGGACCATTATCGTCCTATAGCGCTGTCTAACTTCAAATTTAAAATCATCACCAAGATTTTAGGGGGCATATTGGCTTCCATTATGCTGAATCTTATTTCTGTTGAACAACGTGGTTTCATCAAAGGGCGCAACATCAAAGATTCTATATGTCTGGCGTCTGAAGTAATAAATCTTCTTGATTCTAGAAGTTGGTGTGGTAACGTAGCGTTAAAAGTGGACATAGCCAGAGCGTTCGATACTTTAAATTGGAAATTTCTGCTTAAAGTGCTCCAGTAATATGGTTTCAACTCTACTTTCATCCTTTGGATCTCTAACATCCTTCACTCGGCTTCGATTTCTATATCCGTGAACGGTGCTCTTCATGATTTTTTTAAGTGCTCTAGGGGTGTTCATCAATGCGACCCTTTGTCGCCTATTCTTTTTTGCTTAGCGGAAGAATTTATCAGTAAGAGTATTTCCAAGTTAGTGCTTTCGGGAAACTTGGATCTGATTTCTGGACCAGGAAAGAATTTTGTGCCTTCTTTACGCTGACGATATTATGTTATTCTATAAAGGTTCTACCTCAAATATCCAAGCCCTTATCTCTATCTTCAAGATTTATTCCTTAGCCTCGGGTCAAGCTATAATTTGTGAGAAATCTTCTATTTTCTTTAGAGCGATGTCATCATCCAGAATCAATATCTTGTATTTGCTTACGGGTTTCAAAACAGGTTCTTTACCCTTCTCTTATCTGGGGGTTGATAACACGGATTTATATCATATATTTAGCTTAAAATCCATAGATATTATTAGCATTTTCATTTAATTATATTATTTTATTATGATATTATGCGGGTATTTGCGATGTTTCAGGTATTGCGTTCGTATTGAGATATTCATGAAAAGAAGAAGAAATGGAGCAAAAATAATTCATATTTATTCCAAGAAGATAAAAGGGAGGTGCTGAAGTGAATAGGAGGTACAAAGAGCAACAGGCCCAAACCAGAAGAGTGAGCGCGTGGCCCACACAAAAGGTGAGACGTCTGTCTCATGTATATGGGAGACGCCCCTCTTGGGCTTTGTAACATGAAGAAGGCCTGGATTGTAGAAGAAGACCAAGTAAAGAGCGGAGACGTCCGTCTCCCACTCTCCTTTCCACGTCCTTGCCACGTAATGAAGAGGAGACGCCTGTCTCCTATATTAAAGGCATTTGGGACGCACGTCTCAAGACCATGTTCTCTGCAACGTCTCTTTTCCAAGTCACGTGAATGCACATATTTAGGAGAAAAAGAAGGAACGAAAAAGGAAAAAGTGGAAAGCACTCTGCAATCCTACTCCTATAAATACCAAACACAAACACTTGAGAAAGGGTTCGAATTTTTACCAACGAAGTGCTGCCGAATTTATTTTCAAGCATTATTTTTCCTTCGCATTTTATTCATTGCATTCTTTTCTCACAACAATTTCTACACCGGAAATTTTTGTGAATTTTTCATAGATCTAACCTTATGTTAGATTTAGTTTTTATTTCCTTATTTTAATTTTACGCCCGAATAATTTCTGAAGAACGATCTAGCCAACCTGTGGTGGAAGTTCAAGTACTTCAAGATTCAAGTTTATTTCAGATTAATTTTATTCAGGTTTCTCATTTACTGCCTTTATATTATTTAATTGCATGATATATTGTATGCCATTTAATATGCCTTTTATTATAAACCGAACAGATTTATGCATGTTTAACCGTATCAATATGTCTAGCTAATTAATTAAGATATCGGTATGTAAAGTAAGTTAACCGTGGGATCTGAAATAAGTTGGCTTAAATATGTTTTATTAACTATCACTTGTTTTTGGTTTTATGTCTAATTTAATTACTAGAGTTCTAAAATCAATAGAGCGAGAGTTTGAGATTTTAGGGCCGATAAAGGTTAAAATCAATAGAGCGAGAGTTTGAGATTCTTAACTGGATAGTAGACATAGGACATTAGTTTTAAGGATGGCGAAAGCGTATTAAAACTGATTAGAAATTATTTACTTTCAAAAAGTGTTTTTGAACCCGACGCGGGATGGCGAAAGCGTACGTTAGGGAATACTAGCATGATCCGAGTCAACAGAGCGAGAGTTTGAGACTAGGAGATTTAAGTAGATAATAACGTCTTCATAAAGCGAGCATTTTATTAACTATGTTATTTTCAAAAAGCTTTTCTAAATCTAATGGGATAGCGAGAGCGTACATTACGAGTTAGGATAGTAGTCTAAGTCAACACAGCGAGAGTTTGAGAGGAGGACTTTTAAACGACAGAATTAATAATGATTTTTAATCAAATGCCAATCGTACCCAATGGACCTTCGGATCACCTAAGTTAGACGAAATACATACTGATATCCGTTTATTATTATATTTCTTAGATTTGATATTTTAATTTTCCCGTTAGAAACAACTCAAATATTAATAGCCTTAGCTTTACATAGTAACCTTAGAAAACGGTAGATTGATTCATAGTCCCTGTAGATTCGATATCTTTTAAAACTACACGACACGACTGTGCACTTGCAGTTATCAGATTTATAGACACGTAAAGTCGCGATCAAGGGTTCCTATTTTCAAGGGTCGCCCGGAGTCTGCTTATCTCCAACCTATTGCTGACAAATTTCTTTGTAATCTTGCGTCTTGGAAAGGATCGTTGTTGACCCTTGCTGGTAGGGTGGAGCTCGTTCGATCCGCCCTGCAGGGAAAACTTATTCATTCTATGTCTATTTACTCCTGGCCGTTAGAGCTTCTAAGAGTTATGGAGCATGCTTCTCGCAATTTCATTTGGAGTGGAAAAATTTCAAAGAGAAAGTTGGTCACCGTCGTTTGGAAGAATTGTTGCAAGACTTTGTCTAAAGGCGGCTTTGGTCATCGATCCTTAGTCATCCTCAACGAAGCTTCAAACTTGTTGTTATGGTGGGACCTAGTAAACTCCAACGATTCTTGGGCGGTTCTGCTCAGAAATCACGTCTTTCGCAATTACAAGACTATCAACCATCACCTTTTCTCGTTGTTATGGACCAATGTCAAGGCAGAATTTTTTACGATTAAGAGCAATTCTTCTTGGATGCTTGGGAACGGTAAATCTATTAACCTTTGGGCGGATTCTTGGTGCGGGCCACCTTTGGAACTTGATATGGAAAACATCCCTTATGACAAGAATCTCACAATAAGTAATATTCTTCTTGGCACTAGTAGGAATCTTGCTGGGCTATCTCATTTTCTTCCTGCTTTTGTCAAACAGCGTATCAGCAGCAACCATGTTCCTTTTGTTCTTCGACCGGGATAAGCTTAGGTGGAACCTCTCTTCTTCTAGTGATCTTTCTTTAAAGCAAGCGTATGATTTCAAACGTGTTAAGAACATGATTTTCTATTGGAAATCTTTTGTTTGGGCGTCATTTCTGGAACATGCTAATTCTTTTTTAGTTTGGAGACTTATTTTGAACAAGGTCCCCACGGATGACTCTTTAAAGAGGAGGGGTATCTCTTTTCCTTCGGTTTGTAATCTTTGCTTCTTGGAGGAGGAATCTTCTCATCATCTCTTCTTCGAGTGTCCTTTTGCTTCAAAGATATGGGGTTGGCTTTCCAATATTCTAAACACTCACAGTCGCATTCGTTGTTGGTCTGTGTAGCAACCTGCCTAAAAAATTTAACTTTAGAGTCGTCACCTATTCTGAAGGGCGAATAGGAAACCCTACGCAGATACGAGATTCAGGGTAAGTTATTATAATCAGGTTGAGGGAAGGTGTTAGGCACCCTCAACCCTTTCCTAAAGGCTAATATTTCAAAGATCAGGGTTTCATGGCAGGGTTCATAAAGAAGGGTGGCAAACAGAATTGTATTGATATGATTAGAAATTTAAAGAGGGGGACTCGCCTTGTTGCCAAGTGCCTACGTACCTCCTTATGGAGGATCAGAGTCTACGTAGTTCGGGACGGGTTGTACGCCATTAGAATTGAATTTGATTAGAAATGTTTTTTAGAGGCCTTTTGAATGGCCTTTCGTAGTTCGATGATTTTGTAGTTTTGAATGGATTTAAGAAATATTTTAAGATCCGGGCGTACAACCCTGATTTGGCACAATTAACCGCAATGATCAATAGGTTTGATCACCATAGTTAAGAGATTAGGGGTTTTGCACCATTACCAATTCAAATCGATTGATTCGATTATCACTAATAATGAATTAATGTATTTTATTATTTTTGTGAATTTTATTTTGTATTGCTACCCCTCATAACCGATTAATACGATTACAAATAATAACAAATTAGATTTAGAACAAGGGAGGATTAATCATCACAATCAATAAGATAATTGCAACCATTTAATCGAATATAATTTGATTTGTATTTTATTTAAATAGTATTTTAATTAAAATCATTGTTGACCATAGCGATTAATCGATTTAATCGGCACGAACAACAAATTGAAATTTTTTTTATATAATCATTATGTATTTATTTTATTAAAAATAATTATCATATAATTAATATATATTAAAAATAAGTATTTTAATTAAAATAAAACAAATAATTAAAATTTATTTAGTTTTATTAAGATTTTCATCCTGTGTGGACACCATTAGGGTGCATAGTATGGGGATCAAACTGAGACGTTAGATCTAGGGCCGGTGGGAATTGATGGTGAGATCTAGAGGGCATACGATGGCATCCATGATGACACACGCACAGGATTACGAAGAAATATTCAGAAAAATAATAAGGAAGGGGGCCCGGAATCGAACCCCAGGCCCCTAGGTTACACACAGCAAGCGCTACCACTTCAACTAACGTGGTTAGTTGTTTATTATACGCGCCTGTTACGTGATATCAGATCCAAGCACACGCACATGGAAATTGGCGCGAATTTTCAAACGATCCAATAACAACAGAACACGTCATCGTCTTCCCCAAGAAGACACAAAAACCTGCGTATATCAGCTGCGATTTAGCTACGACTTTTTTCGTAGCAATGGGGGCCTGGAAAATAGCGATTAAGATATACCAACACATAAATATGGCGCACCTGTCCTATCCTCTTCGTCTCAAGCATACGAATCAGTTCATACTATCAATTTGACTCAATTTCACGTCTATTAGAAAGCCCCAATTACAAACCCTATGAACTCTACTCGGTCAACAATGGCAACTCAGTATATCATGCCCAGAAATCCAATTAATCAAACAAAAACATTCACAAACATCACACCAATCATAAAACACAAACAAATTAACACATGAATGCGTAAATCATGCCAATCGAACCAGAGTTAGGAGCGACTTACTTTGGCTTATGGGAGGCTATTCTGGGGGTGCTGAAGCAGAGAAGCGATCCCGACACGTTCTAAATCCCTTGTCGAAGCTTTTGGAACCTTCAGATCGCGTTGAAACCTCTTAAAACTCAAAAACCGAATCCCACTTTTGCAAGCTTTTTGTGTTCTTGAGCTTGTGCCTCTTTTCTGATTTTTGCGTCCCCTAATCCTATGCTTTAGGTTATGTACTTATAGTAGAGTAGAATTAGGTTAAAGTTTGGTCCAAAACTCCACTAGAATCCAATCTTGCTTCTTTGAGAAATTGCTTTTATTTCTTGAATAAGAAGTTTCTTTTTTTGCCAAGATTATGTATCAATCTTTTCTCATTTGATTTGTCACGAAATTATATCATATTTTGCCATTAATATTGATTGAAATTGGCCTATATGAATATTTTATCATAATATTTGATTTTTCATACTTAATTAAATCATAAAATGAAATAAAAAAATATATTAAATCAATTAATATGCTAAATTTCGTGCCCTTTTGTTTTGGACAAGCTAATGGCTTGTGGATCAAGTTTGTACCATAAAAACATAGGCCCATTTGCAAGATTTCTCAATTTGAATCCTCCTTTTTCATATTTGGCCCTCCAAAATCACCTTAACTTTGATCAAGCATATCTCACTCAATTTTTAAGCTATGAGGGAGATCTAATACTTTTTAGAAACCTCAAGAGGTCCTCTATAAGCCACTTTGGAACATATTTTCCATTTGGAGCTTTTATCTTGATCATATCTTCTTTGCAAGAAAACTGCTTTTGAAGGATGCTTAAAAATGACCTATAATCTTTTGCCTTGCATCTTTTAAATGAAGCATTTCTAGCCCTGGCTCGTGAGAGACAAAGTTGTAGAGAATCCAATTTCCTTCAAGATAGGCTTTGAGTGGGGAATTTTTGATGTTCTATGTGAAAGTTATGCCCAGTCAAAGTTGGGTTGACTTTCTCCTAAGAAACCCTAATTTGAACCTTTTTGCATTTGTTCATCTCTGAGTTTCTATTAATGGAATCATGATCAATCTTTGATCAAATGATGGTTATGCATCCCTACACTTGATGTTTGCCCAATGATCATGGTTTGGATCATGCTTTGATTGTAGTTGACCTTCAGGTTTAGATCAGTTGACTGTGGGTTATCTGGATCATTTGAGTGAGCAGGGTTCTGGAGTTTGCTTTTAAACCTTGTTATGAGAGAAGTGTGGGAGGTAAATTTTGGGGTATGACAGCTGCCCCTATTTAATTACCTTGGATCGGATGACGTGAGGATGCGTAGATCTCGCGTTATTCGGATCGAAGAGTTATTAAATAATGGAAGACCCCTAAATTTATCCCGAGCTTGAGTGTGAGAAAGAACCGTCCTGCTAACGCCTGAGTCTTACATAGCGAGGACTTGCAGTTAGTTGTATGATCAGCTTGCTATCATTTATAGCAATCTTTCGTAGTTTGTGTACCACACTTACTATAGTTTTAGTAAGTTTCCGTAGTTCATGAACCCTAAAGGATTACTTGCCGTAGTTCTAGCAAGTTTACCTGTACCAAAATGATTCTTCGCGAGGGTTGTCGCGAACTTACCTGCACCAATAGGGTCCTTCGCGAGGGTTATCGCAAATTTACCTGCACCATTAGGATCTTTTATCCTTGTTCGGATAAATTCACCTGCACCGAGGGATCATTTTCTATGCTCATAGCAAATTCACCTGCACCAATAGGGTCCTTTGCGAGGGTTATCGCAAATTTACCTGCACCATTAGGATCTTTTATCCTTGTTCGGATAAATTCACCTGCACCATTAGGGTCCTTTGCGAGGGTTATCGCAAATTTACCTGCACCATTAGGGTCTTTTATCCTTGTTCGGATGAATTCGCCTGCACCATTAGGGTCCTTTGCGAGGGTTATCGCAAATTTACCTGCACCATTAGGATCTTTTATCCTTGTTCGGATAAATTCACCTGCACCATTAGGGTCCTTTGCGAGGGTTATCGCAAATTTACCTGTACCATTAGGTTGCTTACCCTGGTTCGGGCAAGTTTACCTGTGTAGAAGTTTGTTTTGTAAAATGCGTATGCATCATGCTTATGCATCGTGCGTATGCCCCTGTTGTTTGCATAATGTATATGTATGAATGTTTACACACATAAATGTTTCATGTATGCCAATGAACATGTATGATAATTCCAACGTCTTATATCCTTATCACCCGTTGTCTTTGTTTAGCCCCTTTTTTGAAGTGTTGGTGAATCCTAGCTCGGATTGTATCCGAATGACCTACCGACATTATCTTTTGTGAAAGAGCTATATCGAATCAGAGTGATCGCAGCGTAGGGCATATGTAGCCTTCCGGAGATTTCGTAGTTTTATCCTATTGCTTTTATATTGAAAGTTTGCAAGTTTCTCATATTAAATCCAGGTTAAAGCTTATGAAAATAATTTATCCTTTGCAAATGGTGTTGAAATGAGAAAGAAAGCGTAGTATGCAAAAAGGGAACTTTTATTGATATTGCCTTGAATTGGCGAGTGTACATAAATGCGAAGAAAGAAAATGACAAATAGAAATGATATTAATACTGTCGTTGCTCTTTTGTTATCGAGGGCCCCAGTAATCCTTCGACCCCAGAAGTAGATGATTGCACGAACCCCTATCCTTCGTAGTTTGCCTTCGGCTTATGTCCAATAATCCTGCCTTTGCTAGGTATAATACTTCTTGACTGCATCAGAGTTGATTGGGTGCGGTAGCTCATCTCCATCCATTGTAATGAGAACTAATGCCCCTCCTGAGAACACTGTTTTTACAACATATGGACCTTCGTAGTTAGGGGTCCATTTTCCACGAGCGTCAAGTCGAGGTAATAGTATTTTCTTGAGGACAATATCACCTTCTTTGTAAGTTCGAGGACGGACTTTCTTATCGAACGCCTTTTTCATTCTCTTCTGATAGAGTTGTCCGTGACACAAAGCTGTCAGTCGCTTTTCTTCAATGAGATTAAGCTGATCAAAACGAGTTTTTACCCATTCCGATTCTTCTAACTTTGTGTCAGCTATGACTCTTAATGAAGGGATCTCCACTTCAATGGGGATGACTGCTTCCATACCATAAACTAGGGAAAATGGGGTTGCCCCTGTAGATGTGCGCACCGAGGTCCTGTAACCGTGTAGGGCGAAGGGAAGCATTTCGTGCCAATCCTTGTATGTTTTCACCATCTTTTGTACTATCTTTTTGATATTTTTATTTGCAGCTTCGACAGCGCCGTTCATTTTAGGCCTGTATGGTGAAGAATTGTGGTGTTCAATCTTGAACTCCTTGCACAGCTCCCTCATCATGTTGTTGTTCAGATTCGACCCATTATCGGTGATAATCCTGTTTGGAACCCCATACCGACATATGATATTATGCTTGATGAACCGGGTGACTACTTGTCTCGTCAGGTTGGTGTAAGAGGCAGCTTCAACCCATTTGGTAAAGTAATCTATGGCAACCAGTATGAATCGGTGCCCGTTGGAAGCTTTCGGTTCGATCATCCCTATCATGTCAATTCCCCACATTGCAAACGGCCACGGCGAACTCAGAACGTTCAACGGATTTGGCGGTACGTGTACCTTGTCAGCGTAAATCTGGCACTTGTGACATGTTCTTGCATATTGGAAACAGTCAGCTTCCATTGTCAACCAGTAATACCCTGCTCGCAATATTTTTCTAGCCATCGAGTGTTCGTTTGCATGAGTTCCGAAGGTTCCTTCGTGTACTTCTCTGATAATCTCTTTGGCCTCATTTTTGTCCACACACCTTAATAACACCGAGTCGTAGTTCTTTTTGTACAGGATATTTCCACTTAGGAAGAACTTAGATCCTAATCTCCTCAATGTTTTCTTATCAATTGTAGAGGCGTTCTCTGGGTATTCTTGCTTCTCCAAATACCTTTTGATGTCGTGGTACCATGGTTTGTTGTCAGATTGCTCCTCAATCGTGAGACAATAGGCAGGCTCATCGAAGTGTCTAACCGTTATTCGTGGTTCATGGTTTGGCCAAGTCACTTTGAACATGGAGGAAAGTGTCGCTAACGCGTCAGCTATTTGATTTTCTTCCCTCAGGATATGAGTAAAAGTGATTGTATCAAATTCAGCCATTAACTCCAATATAAGGTCTCGATATGGAATTAGCTTTACATCTCGAGTATCCCATTCCTTATTGACTTGGTGAATTACTAGCGCCGAATCCCCATACACCTCAAGTAGTTTAATCCTTAGATCGATCGCAGCTTCTAACCCCATTATGCATGCTTCGTATTCTGCTATGTTATTGGTGCAGTCAAAGCATAGTCTCGCAGTGAAGAGTAAGTGCCGGTCATCGGGAGATGTCAATACTGCCCCTATGCCATGTCCTAGTGCGTTTGAGGCACCGTCGAACATGAGTTTCCATACCAAACCCGGTTCGGGTCCTTCGTCGGGTCCTGGTATTTCGTAGTCTCTCACTAGCATGATGTCTTCATCAGGGAAATCGAACTTCATGGACTGGTACTCTTCAAGGGGTTGGTGAGCAAGATGTTCTGCCAGTACACTCCCTTTCATCGCCTTTTGAGTTACGTATTGTATGTCGTACTCTGACAGCAACATTTGCCATCTTGCGATCCTACCCGTGAGAGCCTGTTTTTCGAACACGTATTTCAAAGGATCCATTCTCGATATCAGCCATGTGGAATGGTTCAGCATATATTGCCTTAGACGTTTGGAGGCCCATGCTAGGGCACAACATGTCTTTTCCAATGGTGAATACCGAGATTCGCAATCCGTGAATTTCTTGCTAAGGTAGTAAATAGCGTGTTCTTTTCTGCCTGTTTCATCTTGCTGCCCCAGTACACACCTCATAGATCTTTCGAGGACTGTGAGGTACATGATCAGCGGTCTTCCTGGTACGGGAGGTAAGAGTATCGGTGGTTCTTGTAAGTAGTTCTTTATAGTTTCGAAGGCTACTTGACAATCGTCATTCCACTTGATAGGTTGATCTTTTCTTAGTAGTTTGAATATGGGCTCACACGTAGCAATTAAGTGTGAGATGAACCTTGAGATATAGTTCAAACGCCATAAGAAACCTTGAACCTCTTTTTCTGTCCTCGGAATGGGCATTTCTTGTATAGCCTTTACTTTATCGGGATCCACCTCTATGCCTCGTTGGCTCACGATGAATCCTAATAGCTTTCCTGACCTTACACCAAATGTACATTTATTCGGGTTTAACCTCAGCTTGTACTTCTTTAAGCGCTCGAACAACTTATGTAGGTATATGATATGCTCTTCCTCGGTGCAAGACTTGGCAATCATATCGTCTACGTATACTTCGATCTCCTTGTGAGTCATATCATGGAATAGTGCGACCATGGCTCTTTGATATGTTGCCCCTGCGTTTCGTAACCCAAAAGGCATTACTTTGTAGCAGAAAGTGCCCCAGGATGTCATGAAGGTTGTCTTTTCCATATCTTCGGGAGCCATCTTGATCTGGTTATACCCGGAGAATCCATCCATGAAGGAAAACCACAAGCTTGTGCTGTATTATCCACCAAGATATCTATATGTGGTAGTGGAAAATCATCTTTCGGACTTGCTTTGTTTAGATCCCTATAATCCACACACATGCGTACCTTCCCGTCTTTCTTAGGAACTGGCACTATATTGGCAATCCATGGTGGGTAGTCGACCACAGCAAGAAACCCGGCGTCGAACTGTTTGAGCACTTCTTCCCTGATTTTACTATTCATGTCCGGTCGAACCCTTCTGCGCTTTTGCCTGACAGGTGCACATCCCTCTTTGAGAGGTAACCTGTGTACCACGATATCCGTATCCAGCCCCGGCATGTCCCGGTATGACCAAGCGAATATCTCTGCATACTCGTGGAGGAGCTTGATTAGCTTTGCTTTCACGTCCTCGTTCAGTGTTGCCCCACTCTTAATGTTCTTAGGTTCTTTATCTGTACCCAAGTTTATGGTTTCGATGGCCTCTTGTGGAGGGAGCATGCTTTTGGATTCCTTATCCATTAACCTCGACAACTCCTGCGGAAGTTCATCGTCTTCCTCATCCCCTTCTTCGGACTGATTAGCGAGAGCCTCGAGTTTGTACAGAGTTTCAGCAGTATTATTATCGGTAGTGTTAGAGGGTGATCTGCACACGTTTTATGTTTTGTTTTTAGTATGCAGATATGAACGTGCTTTTTTGTGCGAGAAATTTATTTGTCATTTTGAAAAGAAAGGAAATAAATGCGGGAAAAGACAATATTTTTAACACCGAAATGCAAAGACAAATTTTATTAATAAACTTTTAAACTTGAAAGTAAATGGGGCCCTTACAAACCAACTCTATGCTTCGGGCGAGGCATGAGCGTTATTGTTTTTTCTTTATTTTGAAAGGGAAATAAAACACACAAAAGCAAATTACTTTGAAATAAAAACTATCTCCGGTATCTTTAGGCTTGTCCAATTCTGAAGTTGTTCTCCTGGTCTGATCTCTCGGATGAAGTTGGACGTTCCTTCCTGAGAATCCTTGTTGGACACCAAAGCCACATGTTCATACCCGCCAGTCGCAAAAGTTTGCATTATTGGAGGGAATTGTTGTTCCTCCTTCTTGGTGCTTGTGATCTTTGTGGGTTGGTATCCTAACCCTAGGCGATCTTTCTTCTCCAAGACCTCTGGTAGCTTGCCCCAGCCCTTTATATCTGCGTCTTGTAGATCTTTCCATGATGTTACCACCCTTCTCACCTTCTCCACAGGTAGTGTAACAGCGGTTGCAATCTCCAGCGCTTGGAACGCAGTACCCAATGCTCCTTCTCCAGCCTCAATATATCTGTATGAGTTCAGATTACTGACAAATATATCCTCTTCTCCATTGACGGTCACTATGGAATTCCCATTCACAAACTTTAGTTTCTGATGAAGGGTAGAGGTGACTGCCCCAGCTGCGTGAATCCAAGGACGCCCTAGCAGGCAGGTATAAGCTGGTTCAATTTCCATCACTTGGAAATTGATGCAGAAGGTATTGGGACCAATTATAACAGGAAGGTCCACTTCTCCAAGCACCGGACTCTGTGATCCATCGAAAGCCTTAACTACCAGACGACTAGGTCTAACCACAAGTCCTTCCAAGGCTATTTTGTCGAGTGTAGCTTTTGGCATCACATTCAATGATGAACCTGTGTCAATCAAAACTCTAGCCAAATGAGCCTTTCCACATTGTATGGAGATATGTAAGGCTTTGTTGTGTGTCTTTCCTTGTGGAGGAAGCTCACTATCACTGAAACCCAGGCATGCCCCAGCAGTCAGATTAGCCACCATCCCATCAAATTGATTGACTGTGATGTCCTTAGTTACATGGGCGGCGTTGAGAATCTTTATCAAAGCATCTCGATGCCTCTCGGAGTGTATTAGTAGTGATTAGAGTGATATTTTAGATGGTGTCTGTTGCAACTGATCTACCACCCTATAGTCACTCTTCTTAATCAAGGCAAGGAACTCCTCAGCATCCTTGTTAATGGTTTCTTTATCTTTAGCCTCATTACTTGGTCTTAAAACAGGTTGTTCACCGGATTGTGTTGAGCTTTCATCAGACGTTGGTTGTGCTTGCGTAGTTTTGAATATGCGCCCACTACGGGTCATGCCCCCAGGTCCAACAATGTTTGACACTGCAGTATTAGTATTAGTCTCGTACTCCCATGGCACTGCTTTCATCTTGTCCAAAGGATATGGTCCTCTGGCCGGGATGATCTTGGTGCGCTATTGCATAGGTATCATCACTGGTGGTCTAGAGCATGGGATGATTAATGGTTTCCTTGCCCCTTGTGTGGGTATCATTAAAGGTTCGCTTCTTTCCACCACGGCTACATACTCCTCTTCAGGGTGTTCCTCTAGTTGGATCAATCCTTGATCCATGAGTCTCTGCAAAGCGTCTTTGAAAGCCTCGTTGTGTTCTAGGATAAACCCCTTTATAAGAAGATACCTCTTAAGTGCATCTATGGGGGAGTTCCGTTGTTGAACCAACTCTTGCTCACTGACGACTTCTACTGCATTGACTGCGCCATCATGGTGTGGCATCGGGTTTGTTTTCACGTTGGGTTTGTCAAAGGCGATTGCCCCTGACTCAATCAGGTCTTGAACTATGTGTCCGAAAGCCCAACATTTCTCCAAGGTATGTCCGGGAGAATTGGCATGATATTCACATCTCTCATTTGGTTTGTAGTTGGGTGTGATTTTGCCTGGAGGAATAGGCGCCAATGGTTTGACTTCCACTAAGGACTCATTTATTAAGTACCTCAGTATCTCCTTTTTGGAGGTGGGTAGCAGGTCGAATCTCCTTTGGGGCCCTTGAAACCTATTTTGTTGCGGTGGGAGTGGCATAGTAGGCCTAGCTTCCTGATGCACCACCGCATTGGTTTCACCTTCCTTTTTCTTCGGGAAATTGGAGGTAGGCCTCTTTGCCTGATAAGATCCGGATGAGGCCCCTTGTATCTTCCCATTCTTAATTCCGTTCTCAATCCTTTCACCGATGACCACTAAGTCTGAAAATCCTGACGACACGCTTCCGACCATCTTATCGTAATATGGCCCTTGCAGCGTGGCCATAAACATATCCACCAGCTCTTTTTCCAACAAGGGAGGTTGTACTCGGGAAGCCATTTCCCTCCATCTTTGGGCATACTCCTTAAACGATTCCTCCTTTTTTTCGACAAATTTTGGAGCTGCATCCGGTTAGGTGCCATATCCAAATTGTACTTGTATTGTTTCAGGAATGTATTAGCAAGGTCAGTCCAGCTTCGGATGTGAGACTTCTCTAATTGCATATACCAGTCTACAGATGCTCCGCTTAGGCTGTCCTGGAAGAAGTGTATCATCAGCTTCTGATCATGAGCATAAGCAGCCATTTTCCGCACATACATGCGCAAGTGATTCCTCGGACATGTGAGCCCTTTGTATTTTTCAAAGTTAGGAATTTTGAACTTGTGTGGAATAGTCAGATCTGGGACTAAACTCATCTCGAAGGTATCTACATCGAAAGCATCATATCCCTCCACAGCCTTTAACCTTTCCTCCAGCGCCTTGATTTGTCCGCTATCTTTAGAATCATCCCCAGAGTTAGGGGGAGTCAGCTTGGGTTGAGGGACCTGATTTGTATCCTCATTGTCCCCATATTGCAAGTCCAAGTAGTCTTCATCCCTAAGGGGGTTGCTGACAGGAATGCGAACTGTGCGGGACGCCCCTTCCTTCGGAGCAACAGGAACAAATCCTTCTTGAGAGGCCTCTCCCTCTTCCTGAGTAGTGGTAACCTTCTTAAAGGAGCGAGCGTTTGCCTTATGAGGGTCAGATCCTCTGACATATCCTAACAGCGGGTTACCATCGTTAGGTATCTCCTCATACTGATCCTGAACCTCCATAGCCTTATCTTGCCTGTCCTTAAGATCTTTCATGAAGCTCAGCATTTGGGTCATTCCTCCCTTGAGTTCCTTCACAGTGCCTTTCAACTGGGTCATTTCCTCGCGAAGGGCGGCTTGATTCTGTTCCAATTGTTCCATCGCCTTTTTCTTTTGGGATCTTGTCTGAATTAGCGGTCGAGTTGCAATGGCGTGACTGGAGATGAAGATAGTTTTTTTTTTATGTTTGGAAAAACAGGAGTAAATATGATATGCATGCTATGAATGTTATGATTATGCAATGTTCACGTCTTATCCATATTATTATAATATACATATATATTTATATACTATTTATTCTTCTTTTCTCCTCTTTTGTATATATGTACACACACATTTTGTTTTATATACATATGCAATATTTTTTCTTCTTTTTTTTTCTCTTTTTTTTTACATATGTAATATATTTTTTTTTATGTACATATATATATATGTATATGTTTTTTTTTTTTAGAGAAATAATATATTTTTTTTGTGAATATTGTAGGAACAATGAGTAACGGAAAAGAAACACACTTTATTAAAAAGAAAATACTAATCCATTGTTGGTTCACAAAGAGGAAATTGAAATTGAAAATCAAAATACTTGAAATAAAAATAAAAGCAACAATGAAAGCGGAATAAAACTAAGAACGCCTTTGGATGTCTTCTTTGAACTTGTCCACCATGTCCCTACAAAGCTCCATGAATTCCTTGACTTCTTTGGGAAGGATAACAAGAGATGATTCCGCCTTTGCCAAACTTTTTGGAATGTCTAGGATCAAGTCATTGCACAAATAAACCAACTTATCATAATTATCGCGGCATTTTTCGTAGTCTTTGAGCATCTTGGGAACCATACTCACGTGCTCATAAGCAGTAGAAACAATTGTGTATTGTCTTTCCCAATAATCCCTTTCATCCCTTGCAGCATCACATAACTCTTTTTGCCTTAGTAGTAATTGCCTAAGCACAGCCAAAGCTTGAAGTGCTCTATGACGCTCATCAGTGCGCTGTAAAAGTGCTTCTTCCGCGGTTAACCTCCTTGTGCGTTCTTCTTGTCCAGCATTGCGGGCCTCTTGAAGATCAAACTTTAAATCCCTTATTTCCACTTCTTGGTCCTTAGTTCTGTCCGTTAATTCAAAGACCACAGCTTCTAGATTTTTCTCGGATTCCGCTTTGTCATGGGAAGCCTTTTCATAACGCCTTCTCCATCTTGCAATCTCTACATCCGCTTGTGCCAACCTTTCATTATGCGATTCTAGATTAAAATTAGCACTTAGAACTCCTTCGGTTGCACGCTTTCTTTTACCCCTTTGCCTATCATTTTCTTCTTTCATCGCTTGGAGTTCTTGATTTTTCTCTTTAAGGTCAAAGCGTAGTTGGCTCCTTTCATTAGTAAGTTGATGCAAATCAAGTTCTAATTTCTCTTTCTCCTTTCGGGACACCTCTAGGGCAGCCCTGATCCCTTCTATCTCTTCGATGGATAAAGGAACAGGATTAGGAGAATCAGGCTTGTAGGCGGGATCCACAACAAAAGGAAGCAAAACTTTCTTAACTCTTTCTTGAACCCATGCGGTGTAAGGTGCTTGTGCAATTACATTCTTTGGCCCAAAGTCTCTCCTTTGAACATTACTCCAAGCCTGAATTATCTTTTTCCATGTTCTTGGTTCACCTTTCCCATTGTCATGCAAAATCAATTCTTTTATACGTTGCTCGGAAGGTTCCTTATCCATGGAATGACCCAATTGGCGTAGTGCTAAAGTAGGATTATAATTAATACAACCAAGAGTTCCTATCAATGGCACATTGTTGAATTCACCGCATTTGTAAATAATCTTATCTGAATTCAATTTTCTTGCATACCATAGAATAGAGTCCGCTTTAAGAGCCCTCAATTTTTTAGACCAATCGTTCCTAGCCAATTCTTTGATAAAGCAACTAGCCTTGTAGAGATGGGAAGTCAACCAAGAATAGAGCAAATGGACACAACAAACCAGCACTCCTCTCTTTCTCTCATATCTCATATGAATAGCATAATAAATGTTAGCAAGGATAGTCGGAGTTGGATCTTTGTCGAAAAGCCTAAAAGAAGTGAAAGCATGAATAGCGGCAGGATCAATATAATCAATATTTTTTGGCAATAAAACAACACCAAAAACCAAGAGAGCTAACACATGTCCACAAATGTCCCATTGTTTCCTTTGAGCAAACATTAAAGCTTGATTTTCTAAATAAGATCTTTTGATCCCATGCACTTCTCCATCAGTTTTGTAATTAGTTTTTAATTCCGCAGCGGACATTCCCAAAGCCTTTTCTAGATCTGAAAAATCAACTTCCTTACCCACACCAGTATAAAATTCCTTTTTTATCCTCGAGAAACCCAACATAGCATCCATTTCTTCTAAGGTAGGAGCCAACTGAAAATCTTGGAAGGTAAAACATCTAAGAGGCGGATCATAGAATTGTACCAAAGCGGTGATAGCTTCCTCTTGTACTTTTACCTTTAGCAAATCCAAGATATTACCATAGCGGATCTCAAACCTATCCAAAGCACTTGATGGCAATTTCTCTTTGATTATCTTCAATTTCTTGATATCTGGAGTAGAAACGGTAAAGTGGACAATTGCTTTCTTCGTACTCATCCTTCCTACACATTCACCAACAAAATACATCTTACCAAATATATATATATATATATATGTATTATTTTTTTTGTGGATAAGACATGATGAGAATGCAAATGGTAGATGATGCATGCAAACATAAAGAAAATAATACAAACATATAAAACACAACCAAACAAAAAACAATTTACATGATATTTCAAAGAACCAGGTTCATAGGTTCGACGTAGGGGGCTCTTGGGAGCCAACCTTTTTATGGGGGTTCTAGAAGGTCTCATGGGGTCGTTCGTAGCCTCCGAGACTTTTTGTCTCTTCGGATTTTAGAACAACTCATTTTATCCATGAGGTTCGAATTTTTGGGGTAGGTTCTCGGAGAGATCAGCTAAGTATCCAGTCCAGCCCTCCACAAAGTCAAGCTTCGTTTTGGACCTTTCCGAATACCCAACCCACTCCGAGTGGAGTTATCAGTGAGACTCGTAGGCGATTCATGTCCCCTTTTGGTCTCAAAATTAACTCCCACACTTAAGGTTTAACCGACATAAAAACAAAGCATATATATAATAATAAAAGCAAATATTTTCAGGCAGATAAACAAACATAAAACAGATAAATAATTAAATGATTTAATGTTATTAAAAGATAAACCTCCCCCAAACCCTAAATGTGGCAAATTTGCCAACCCTAAAATGCGCCACAAACCCTAAACCACAAACCACAAACCACAAACCTAAACCCACTCAAGCCTTAGGAGCATAATAATTAACCTAATAGTGTTGTCCCCAGCAGAGTCGCCAGCTGTAGCAACCTGCCTAAAAAATTTAACTTTAGAGTCGCCACCTATTCTGAAGGGCGAATAGGAAACCCTACGCAGATACGAGATTCAGGGTAAGTTATTATAATCAGGTTGAGGGAAGGTGTTAGGCACCCTCAACCCTTTCCTAAAGGCTAATATTTCAAAGATCAGGGTTTCATGGCAGGGTTCATAAAGAAGGGTGGCAAACAGAATTGTATTGATATGATTAGAAATTTAAAGAGGGGGACTCGCCTTGTTGCCAAGTGCCTACGTACCTCCTTATGGAGGATCAGAGTCTACGTAGTTCGGGACGGGTTGTACGCCATTAGAATTGAATTTGATTAGAAATGTTTTTTAGAGGCCTTTTGAATGGCCTTTCGTAGTTCGATGATTTTGTAGTTTTGAATGGATTTAAGAAATATTTTAAGATCCGGGCGTACAACCCTGATTTGGCACAATTAACCGCAATGATCAATAGGTTTGATCACCATAGTTAAGAGATTAGGGGTTTTGCACCATTACCAATTCAAATCGATTGATTCGATTATCACTAATAATGAATTAATGTATTTTATTATTTTTGTGAATTTTATTTTGTATTGCTACCCCTCATAACCGATTAATACGATTACAAATAATAACAAATTAGATTTAGAACAAGGGAGGATTAATCATCACAATCAATAAGATAATTGCAACCATTTAATCGAATATAATTTGATTTGTATTTTATTTAAATAGTATTTTATTTAAAATCATTGTTGACCATAGCGATTAATCGATTTAATCGGCACGAACAACAAATTGAAATTTTTTTTATATAATCATTATGTATTTATTTTATTAAAAATAATTATCATATAATTAATATATATTAAAAATAAGTATTTTAATTAAAATAAAACAAATAATTAAAATTTATTTAGTTTTATTAAGATTTTCATCCTGTGTGGACACCATTAGGGTGCATAGTATGGGGATCAAACTGAGACGTTAGATCTAGGGCCGGTGGGAATTGATGGTGAGATCTAGAGGGCATACGATGGCATCCATGATGACACACGCACAGGATTACAAAGAAATATTCAGAAAAATAATAAGGAAGGGGGCCCGGAATCGAACCCCAGGCCCCTAGGTTACACACAGCAAGCGCTACCACTTCAACTAACGTGGTTAGTTGTTTATTATACGCGCCTGTTACGTGATATCAGATCCAAGCACACGCACATGGAAATTGGCGCGAATTTTCAAACGATCCAATAACAACAGAACACGTCATCGTCTTCCCCAAGAAGACACAAAAACCTGCGTATATCAGCTGCGATTTAGCTACGACTTTTTTCGTAGCAATGGGGGCCTGGAAAATAGCGATTAAGACATACCAACACATAAATATGGCGCACCTGTCCTATCCTCTTCGTCTCAAGCATACGAATCAGTTCATACTATCAATTTGACTCAATTTCACGTCTATTAGAAAGCCCCAATTACAAACCCTATGAACTCTACTCGGTCAACAATGGCAACTCAGTATATCATGCCCAGAAATCCAATTAATCAAACAAAAACATTCACAAACATCACACCAATCATAAAACACAAACAAATTAACACATGAATGCGTAAATCATGCCAATCGAACCAGAGTTAGGAGCGACTTACTTTGGCTTATGGGAGGCTATTCTGGGGGTGCTGAAGCAGAGAAGCGATCCCGACACGTTCTAAATCCCTTGTCGAAGCTTTTGGAACCTTCAGATCACGTTGAAACCTCTTAAAACTCAAAAACCGAATCCCACTTTTGCAAGCTTTTTGTGTTCTTGAGCTTGTGCCTCTTTTTTGATTTTTGCGTCCCCTAATCCTATGCTTTAGGTTATGTACTTATAGTAGAGTAGAATTAGGTTAAAGTTTGGTCCAAAACTCCACTAGAATCCAATCTTGCTTCTTTGAGAAATTGCTTTTATTTCTTGAATAAGAAGTTTCTTTTTTTGCCAAGATTATGTATCAATCTTTTCTCATTTGATTTGTCACGAAATTATATCATATTTTGCCATTAATATTGATTGAAATTGGCCTATATGAATATTTTATCATAATATTTGATTTTTCATACTTAATTAAATCATAAAATGAAATAAAAAAATATATTAAATCAATTAATATGCTAAATTTCGTGCCCTTTTGTTTTGGACAAGCTAATGGCTTGTGGATCAAGTTTGTACCATAAAAACATAGGCCCATTTGCAAGATTTCTCAATTTGAACCCTCCTTTTTCATATTTGGCCCTCCAAAATCACCTTAACTTTGATCAAGCATATCTCACTCAATTTTTAAGCTATGAGGGAGATCTAATACTTTTTAGAAACCTCAAGAGGTCCTATATAAGCCATTTTGGAACATATTTTCCATTTGGAGCTTTTATCTTGATCATATCTTCTTTGCAAGAAAACTGCTTTTGAAGGATGCTTAAAAATGACCTATAATCTTTTGCCTTGCATCTTTTAAATGAAGCATTTCTAGCCCTGGCTCGTGAGAGACAAAGTTGTAGAGAATCCAATTTCCTTCAAGATAGGCTTTGAGTGGGGAATTTTTTATGTTCTATGTGAAAGTTATGCCCAGTCAAATTTGGGTTGACTTTCTCCTAAGAAACCCTAATTTGAACCTTTTTGCATTTGTTCATCTCTGAGTTTCTATTAATGGAATCATGATCAATCTTTGATCAAATGATGGTTATGCATCCCTACACTTGATGTTTGCCCAATGATCATGGTTTGGATCATGCTTTGATTGTAGTTGACCTTCAGGTTTGGATCAGTTGACTGTGGGTTATCTGGATCATTTGAGTGAGCAGGGTTCTGGAGTTTGCTTTTAAACCTTGTTATGAGAGAAGTGTGGGAGGTAAATTTTGGGGTATGACAGTCTGATGTTTGGAGCTGCTTTCAATTGAATAGGTCGGTTCAATGTGCTTTGGTGATTCATGTTGTTTTAGTTCATATCTTCAATACGGTTTGGCGGGCGCGAAATAGTATAAGATTCAAGGATAAGGTCCTTTCCTTTAATGCTTCCATCACTGGGATTCTCGCGGATGCTTCTCTAGCTAGCAATAATAACAAGTTGGCTTCTCATATAAGAATTCAAGATTTTAGTGTGCTGAAAAGTCTCAAGATTTCTATTCAGCCTCCGAATGCACCCAAAATTGTTGAAGTTATCTGGAAACCGCCACCGTGGCGGTGGATTAAAGCTAACTATGATGGAGCTGTGTTAAACAACCCGGGTATCTCGGCTTGTGGTGGAATTTTTAGAGACTACAATGGGTGTTTTCCTGGTGCTTTTTCTTAGCCATTAGGTGTTTCCAACTCTCTCATTGTCGAACTCTCGGGAGCTATGACAACTATTGTGTTCACTTATGAGAAGGGTTGGACTTTATTTTGCAATAGATTGATTAACTGAGTCAATATTACTTCTAAAATATCTTTTGTTGTTTCTCACATTTTCAGAGAAGAGAATATTTGTGCAGATTCCCTTGCTAGCTTAGGTCTCATTTCCTCTGATTTTGTTCGTTATGAGTCGCCGCCTTTGTGTTTGAGGGCAAATTTTGTAAAAAATATGCTAGGTTTGTCTTTCTTTAGATTTTCGTCGCACTATACGGGTTTTGGCCTAGTCCCCGCTTTTTTGTTGTTGTTCCATTCTTCTTTTCTATAAGCGAAATAAACATTGTTAAATATTTGTTTTTGGTCAATATCAATATCTCACAACTACTAAACCACTTGTAATTTGTAAAACAAAAAAACCACTTGGAATTGTTTATCTATTTACACAGTTAGAAAATTGTAAAGTTTTAATATATATATATATATATATATATATATATATATATATATATATATATATATATATATATATATATATATATATATATATATATATATATATATATATATATATATATATATATATATATATATATATATATATATATATATAGGGGACGACTCAAGTGAGAACACTTGGTTATTATGAGAAATGAGAACAATGAATCACGACCTTTAGATTTGATTTTAATGGACTGGATTGGTTTCTCTTTCCATGATCCTTAATATTTATTTTAAATCAACACAGAAAGAGAAACCAATCCAGTCCATTAAAATCAACAAAATCAAAATTTAATGGTCGTGATTCATTGTTCTCATTTCTCATAATAACCAAGTGTTCTCACTTGAGTCGTCCCCTATATATATATATATATATATATATATATATATATATATATATATATATATATATATATATTAAAATAGTCTCCTTGATTTTATTTTGATCTAATTGTTATTAATTGACTACTTAATACTAATATCATATATTAAAATAGTCTCCTTTGGTAATAAATCAATTCTATTTAATCATATCATAATATCATACTTTTATAAAATAAAATCTTTTTCTCTCACTTTTTCTAATGACTCAAGTAATTCTTCTTATATATTTTTTAATAAAAATGTAAATCTAGATATAAATTTAAAAAATAATCATAATTCATAATAAAAAATAATTCTTATTATTTTTAAATTATTTTTTAAATTTAAATTATTTTTTATTTAAAGTAAATAATAAATTTGATAAATGTTTAATTAGACTACGAAATAATACTCTAACTGTATATAAAAATATAAACAAATAAAATAAAATAATAAAAAGTACATAACAATATAGTCGTGAAAATAAAATAATAAAAAAAGATGTATAATAAAATTTATTTATAAAAGGCTAAATTACAGTTTTGGTCCCTCTGTTTTGGGTTTTTCACGATTTTGGTCCCCCTATTTTCTTTTTAAACACTTTTGGTCCCCAATCCCAATTTTGATGCAATTGTTCATGCACTGTTCATATACGGACATGTACTGTTCATGTACGGACATGTACTGTTCATGCACTGTTCATGGACAAAATTGAGATGGGGGACCAAAACTGTTTAAAAATAAAATAGGGGGACCAAAATCGTGAAAAACCTAAAATAGGGGGACCAAAACTCTAATTTAACCTTTATAAAAAGAGAAAATTTATCAATTTCATTATCCACTTTATATATATTTTTTAATTTACAACTTAATTATAATGCACTCATTATTTGCTTTTTTTAAATCTTTTTTTATATTATTTGATTCAAAATATTTTATACTATATTCAAAAACTTTTCAAATTTTGTAGTTTAAATTACTATAAGTGAAGAGAACATAATTTATTTAAATAAATAAATAAAGAAAGTAAAATTTGGATAAAAAGAAATTTATTTGCTACTAAAAGTGAAAGTTATTTTATTAAATCAAATATATTTTCTAATTTTTGTTAACAATTCTCATAACTAAGTTGATTCTCATTAATATTTCTTAAAGAAATATATTATTGTAAATTTTTTAATAACAAATTTGTTTTTTATAAAAATTGGTTTCCTCTCAATTTTGAATAAATTTTACAAATTTTTATTTTATTTTATCTCAATAAACCATTTTATATTCACTTAAATTAAATCATAAATTTTTATAGAATTTTAAACAGAGTAAAAAATTATATTAAAGCTATATAACAAAATTAAAATTATAAGCAATGAGTTGATAATAATTAATTGTTAATCGATAAAAATATACATAAAGTGAAGAATAAAATTGAAAAATTTGCTCTCATATTAAAATATTTTTAAATATATTTTATTTTATATATGAAAATTTATTTTCAATTCACAACTATTCTTAAATACTCATTATTTACTATTGGGTTAATGAACTTTTTGGTCCCTCTAAATATTGCAGATTTCGTTTTTAGTCCCTTCAAAATTTTCCTTTAAGAAATCGTCCCTTCAAAATTTTTCGTCTAAACTATTGGTCCCTAACGTCAAATTTGCTAGAGATTAGCTACGACTTTAGCCACTGATTAGCTACGAAATTTGACGTTAGGGACCAATAGTTCGGAAGAAAAATTTTGAAGGGACGATTTCTTAAAGGAAAATTTTGGAGGGACTAAAAACGAAATCTGCAATATTTAAAGGGACGAAAAAGTTCATTAACCCTTTATTATTTAATTTTTTATATTCATTTTTAGTGTTATTTTGTACTCTAACTAAACGTTTATCAACTTTAGTAGTTTAAATAAATAAAAAGAATTTAATTTAAAAATTATTTCTGTTAAATATTAAGAAATATTTATTTTAATATAAATCATGGTTACATTTTAAAAACATATTTGAATTCACATTTTTTATAAAAAAATATATATGAAGAATTACCTGATTTTGTTAGAAAAAGTAAGAGAAAAATATTTTATCTAATAAAAAATGATATTATGATTTGATAAAATAAAATTGATTTATTACCAAAATAAGAGGAAACTATTTTAAGTATTAAGCAGTCAATTAATAATCATTAGATCAAAATAAAATCAAGGACTGTTAATGAGTGTAATAGTTGGTGTAGTTAATTGGTGTAATTTAATCCCTCATATATATATATATATATATATATATATATATATATATATATATATATATATATATATATATATATATATATATATATATATATATATATATATATATATATTCTAATCTATTATTCTAAAAATGTGATATTTCATATAAAAATGTATTAAATTTTGAATAATTATTTAATGAAAAGGTTTTTATTTAAGAGAAAAGGGGTGATGCACTGACAGTGTAAAATATTTTTACACTGTCAACCAATCACCACCCGTGTATCTAATTAAACCACTTTCCGTAACCAATTTCAAAAATCAGTGCACCAATTTTTAAAATCCAATTTGTGTTGGATGAAAACTACTCCATATCTATTTTGTTACCAAAACAGAAATCCGGCTTTCATTTATCATAACCGGTTGTCATTGATAAAACCAAATGAATGAACATGACATTTATCGTTAAGATGTATGAATGTGAAATTCATTTCAATCCCAGCATATCCAGTATTTGTTCATTCAAAATCTTGTAGTTTAACTGATCGTTAGTTGGTTCAGTGGTGATTGGCGCTAAATAAGATAATTTTTTTTTGTAAAATAATGGTGAATCTGAATCTGCATCTACGGAAGTAAGGAAAAAAATTAGAAATTTGCGCCGTGACTAAGAGATCTATTAGGTGTATTCATGAGATATCGTCTAAAAAAATTTACATCATTAATCATTCATAAAAAATATTTTATATGTGAATAAATAATTTTAAATAAATATAAAAATTTAATAGTTACTATTAACTAATAGTGTAAAAAATATGCCATTTAAGCTCTTTTATAAAACGATAAAAAAAATTATTTAATTTCCTTTTTAGTTTTGTAGGTTGACCTTAAGTTCATTTTACTCTAATTTTTATTTTTAAAATAAATTACATTAATCTCTTAACTTTCTAAAATATATTATATTAGTCATTTTTATCTAATTAACGATGAATATGACAAACAATTTTAAAGTTTTTTTTATTGTTAATTAGAAGAAAATGATTAACATGATATATTTTAAAAAAAGTTATGAGATTAATATAATTTTTTTTAAGTTAAAAAGTCAAAATAAACCCCAAAATTAATATATGACATAAAAAAAAAATATCAAGTCATTTTAATCTTTATTAAATTGTATTTTAGTGTTTTAAATTATTTATAAATTTTACTGTGATCTTTTCAATTTTTTATGTTATTCTAATAAATTAAAGTTAAATAATTGATCTCTTTTAAAAATTTTATTTTATTCTAACACCTTAAATTATGTACATTAAACAATATGTTTTCTAATATTTATAATTTAATTGATTAAAACATCGTATATTCATAAATTAAGTATAAAATAAAATAAGTCATTTGAATGTTTAAATAAAATCATTTTTTTAATATATCAAATTAAAACTTAAAAATAATATACAAAACCACATCAATTGTCTAAAGTTTATTACAAGGGCAAAACAAAACTATCAACTTCAATTGTCTGAACGTTAATGTTTATTTCAGATATTTTTTACCTAAATTTTCTTAAGTAAAAGCATAAAAATAATAAAATCTCATAAGTTAGGCAAAGTAATGAATGAATATACGTTACAGTATTAAGAAATTCTAATAAAAAAATAAAGATCAATTTTACAAATCAAGTTTGATTAAAAACCGGTTTAAACGAATTAAAACCATTTTACAATTTTAAATTCGTTTTTAGAAAAAGTGGTTTGGTTTTTACTATTCAGTCAAAACATAAGTTATACTTTATAATCTCTATATATTTTGCTGTTCAGTCAAAAACACTATCTTATAATGAGTTAGTAATTACCAATAGAATATTCGTACAATTATTACATAACTTTTAACGTTTATTTTTAATGTTGGCCAATTATAATAATGTAACAGTATATCAGGAAAAAAATAATATAATATTGAATTAGCATAATCTTCTTATTATCACTTTCTTTTATTGTGTAGTTTTTTCATTTAGTTTCCTTTTCTTTCATTGTTTTGTTTGAACATTTTTGTAACATTATTTAGATAGACACAAACACGTAGTTTAATAACATTTCTGTCGAAAAAAAATAACATTTTTGTTAAAAATCCAAAACTCAGTCAAAAAAAAGTTTTATTTTATAACATTTTTGTTAAAAATATTTAGATAGACACAAACACAACATAACAAGTAGTTTAATATAAAGGAAAATATTTAATATTAAAAAAATATTAAAACAAGAAAGACAAGAATAAATCTCAACCATGCAATATTTCAACCACCCCATAATTCCTATTAAAAAGATAATTAAATTAAAAATAAATTTAAAAATATCCACTTAATATTCAAATGCTTTTGTACTAAACAGCGTTACTCTAATATAAAACCCCCTTAAACGCTCCCAACAAAAGATATATTCCGACAACAACAAACCTCTTGCAACTCTCTAACCATGTCATCATCATTTGCAACACCTCTTTTGAAAGATGAACTGGATATCGTGATTCCAACAATAAGGAACCTCGATTTCTTGGAAGATTGGAGACCATTCTTTCAACCATATCATCTCATCATCATACAAGATGGTGACCCTTCTAAAGTCATCAAAGTCCCTGAAGGCTATGACTATGAACTTTATAACCGTAACGATATTAACCGTATTTTGGGTCCTAAGGCTTCTTGTATTTCATTCAGAGACTCTTCTTGCCGATGCTTTGCTTTCGCTTTATCCAAAAAGAAATACATTTTTACCATTGATGATGATTGCTTTGTATGTCTTCTTTATCTCTCTGATTATCATATGAGCAGGGTTTGTATTTTGTAGGTCCTTTCTAGGTCCGAGTCTGACATACCTTTGTTTTTTTTCAGGTTGCTGAAGATCCGTCTGGCAAAAGAATTGATGCTGTGCAGCAACACCTTAAGAACTTGCAGACTCCATCAACCCCATTTTTCTTCAACACTCTCTATGATCCATACAGAGAAGGTGTGGATTTTGTCCGCGGATATCCGTTCAGTCTCCGTGAAGGTGTCCCAACAGCTGTCTCTCATGGACTCTGGCTTAATGTTCCTGATTATGATGCTCCTACTCAGCTTGTCAAGCCTCTTGAAAGAAACACTAGGTATTTGATTTGGCATTCTTAGTCTATGCATCAGGGTCTAGCGTATCTACGTCTCAGTATTGTGTCAGGTGTCTCTGGTGTCTATCATGGAATCATTTCTTGTTTGTTGAGGTTATATTGTTTTTTTCTTAGGTATGTAGATGCTGTCATGACAATACCAAAGGGAACTCTCTTTCCCATGTGTGGTATGAATTTGGCGTTCAACCGCGAATTGATTGGTCCGGCTTTGTATTTCGGACTCATGGGTGCTGGCCAGCCTATTAGCCGGTATGATGATATGTGGGCTGGCTGGTGTGTGAAGGTAATCCAAATATTGCATTAGTCATATGGTGTATTTTTTCTTTTGTGCTTACTAGAGTTTTTTCATATTGATAATGTAGGTGATAAGTGACCATTTGGGACTAGGAGTGAAGACAGGTTTGCCTTATCTCAGGCACAACAAAGCTAGCAACCCATTTGTGAACCTCAAACTAGAGTACAAAGGAATTTTCTGGCAGGAAGAATTGATACCATTTTTCCAATCTGTTACTTTTCCAAAGGAATGCACAACTCCTCAGCAATGCTATCTTGAACTCTCCAAAATGGTTAAAGAAAAGCTTGGATTGATTGATGAGTATTTCATCAAGCTAGCTGATGCTATGGTTACTTGGATTGAAGTTTGGGATGAGCTTAACCCTTCTGAAGAAAAAAATGTTGCATTGAGTATTGGTTCAGAAAAGTAGATTCTTGATTTGAGGTTCTAGAATTAAGTTGTTACCCACGCACGGCAGAAGATATGGTTATAGTTATCAGTTTACTTTCTTTTGATTGAACAATAATAAAGTTTGAATGTGTGTTTAATTGTATTGTTTTATACACTTTCTTTCTTCAAATTTAATAATGAGATTATTGTCTTTAAGAATGTTTTTGCTAAATTTAAAGTTTTATCTTGATAGTTAAGGTGTTTTTTTTTTTTTAACTGCAATGCATGTTCTATTGCAATATTATTTAATTAAACTAAATTTTAGTTATTACTATAATTTAAATAAAATAATTTTTAATATAAGTAAATGATGTTTTAAAATATTATGTGATCACATATTTTTTTTTAAGAAACTAATAAATAAAAAAATAGATAACTAATAAATAAATAAATAGAGGTGAACATTTTGATATCCTTAAATTTATTTAAGTTAGATATCGGTATCTTCATCCATTCAAACAATGTTATATATTCCCTTGTCACATTTTAAATTATTTTATTTTAAAATAAATCAAAATTTTTAAGTAATTTATATTAAAGGCCCAGATACCAAACTACTTATCATGAGTCTCTAAGAATTTACCATAAATAATTGTAAAAGGATAGCAGGCATCTTGTTTATTTACCTGTTATTTATGTATAACTTAAAAATCATAGTCAGAACAAATATAAAAATCATAGTCCTAACAAATATATCTAATTAACAATGTTTTCCAAAATAATTCGTTAAACTAAACTTATCAAATTCAACAAACAACATAGATAAATATTTAGAAAGTTTCAGACATTATTATTCAATACTCACTCTTCCCACAACAACAACAACAACAACAATAATAATAATAATAATAATAATAATAATAATAATAATAATAATAATAATAATAATAATAATAATAATAATAATAATAAACTTTATTGTAGCGGAAGGGAATGAATATGATGAGAGAGGAATACGAGAGAGAAAGAGAGAAAAGTGAGCAGAGAGAAAATGAGGGTTGAGTGATAATTTCAAAGCGAAAATGGAAACCTATGGTGAGTAAGGAAAACCGGTTGAATCTTAGTAGAGGAAAAGGAAATGTTGAAGGAGAAAACCTCACAAGCTTCTTCTTTTCTGAATTTCCAGAGGAGTATGGAGCAAAGGAAATGTTCAACATTTTTGTAGACTTTGGGCTTGAAGGATAGAAAAACACTTAGAAAGGGGGGGGAGGTTGAATAAGTGTAACTTTAAAAACTCTTAAGATAAAAACAATGAACACAATATTTTTATCCTGATTCGTTGTTAACGAAACTACTCCAGTTCACCCCCTTAGAGTGATTTACCTCAACTGAGGATTTAATCCACTAATCAATCTGATTACAATAGTTATCCACTTAGAAACACTCTAAGTCTTCTAGACTATACTGATCACAACTTGATCACTCTAGGAAATCACCACTTAGAAACTTCTAAGTCTTCTAGAGTCTACTGATCTCACTGATCACTCTAGGAACCTTTTACAATCAATGTAAAATAAATGTTTACAAGAGTATGAATTGCTTCTTAGTAAGCTATAATCACAACTATGATATTTCTCTTAAGTTCTAAGCTTAACACTCACTAAATATTACAATAGTTTGTGAGGTTGAAGATGAAGTTCGCAAGTTTTGAATTCAGCAGCGTTTTAGTATTTTTTGCAAGTGTTGTTGTCTTTTGCTTCTGATCAGAACTTCATATTTATAGGCATTTTGAGAAGATGCCCGTTGAACAGCATTTAATGCGTTGCGTGACTGGACTGCTTTGTATTTAATGTTTTCACTGTTTTGTCAACTACCTCGAGCCATGCTTTTCCTGCTTTTACTGACTTTGCCTTTTGTAGCTTCTAACGTTCCTTTTGTCAGTCAGAGTAGCCTGTCATCTAGTACTAACTTCTGATCTCAGATTTGTGAATACAACATTTGAATAATCAGAATCAGAGTTATAGCTTGGTGCAAAGCATCTTCTTGTCTTCTGACTTTGAATAGCTTTAGCGTGATACCATAAGATCTTCAGTGCTTCTGCTTCTGATCTCATGTTCTTCTGATGCTTCATAGACCATGTTCTAATTCTGCTTGACCATCTTCTGATGTCTTGCGAGAGCATGTTCTGATGTTGCAATCCTGAACCTTCCGAGTCAGTGCTTCTTAGCGCTGAATTGTGCATACTCCTTATATATTTCCTGAAATGGAAAATGCATAGGATTAGAGTACCATATTGTCTTATACAAAATTCATATACATATTCTTATCATCAAAACAAGAATATTGATCAGAACAAATCTTGTTCTAACAGGGCTCGTTGCAGAAGTGGTCATACCACCAGGAAGAGATAAAAGGGGAAAAAGATGTGGGTTTGCAAGGTTTATGAAGGTGGCAGATTCAAGGTTGCTGGAGGTGGAGTTGGATAATATCTTTATTAGAGGTAAAAAGTTACATGCAAACGTGCCAAGATTTCAAAGAAATGACAAGGAAAGATATCAAAGAAGTAAAGAGATGCAATGGATGGGGAACAAGAAAAAGACTCTTGTAAAGCCAGTAGAAGGAAAACTAAGACGAACAAGAGGCACTATGAGAATACCAAGGCTCCTGCCTCATATGCTCAAGTAGTAAGAAATGTATGTATTTTCAAGCTTCTCCAAAATTACTTGAAGACTTAGTTTTAATGAAGAGAACATATTTCAAAAAGAATGAGCAAAGACAAATGGATAGAAGATCAAAGCTTACAACTTTCATGAAGATTAAAGACTTGGTTTGATTGATCTTCAAATATTGGTACAAATTAAAACTCTTTTACATTGATATGTTTTTGTGCTCAAAAGATACACTTTCATAAAAATGCATTAGCAAAGTTTCATACAAATGCATACCATAAACTCTTAGCCTTTAAAAATCATGTTTTTATCATCTTTAGTATGATGTAACCGGTTACCAAAACCATGTAACCAGTTATATTGCTGGCACTAGCTTTTCATCTTTGATATTGGTCTTTTTCAACATGATGTAACCGGTTACGTGCTCGTGATTTTGAAATTTCTGGGCATAACGTAACCATGTAACCGGTTACATCCTTTTGGTAACCGGTTACATCTGAACCAGTGACACTTTTTCAGGCTGTTATGAATCCAAACGAATTTGTCTTTCTAGTCTTTAACCATTGCATTGTTCCATCAAAATGCAACCATTCTAAAGGGTGTAAAGTCACCTATATATACTATACATTTCAGATTTTATTTCTTACCTCTTTCATAATATTCACAACCTTTATCTCACAAATATTTTCAAATAAAGTGTTCCATATTCTTCAAATTTCATTGAGAAATTTTGTGCATTGCTACATATCATTTCAGAAAAATATTCTCATACATTCATATACATTGAGCACTAATATATCCATGTGAATTGTTTTATTTGAAAGGGAAGATCAATCAAGTGATTGATATATTATTCATCTTCAAAAACTCTTGTATAATTCAAAGATATTGTTTTTCCTTACTATCCAGGATTGTTGGAAGTAAGTGTTGTGTTTTGAAGAGGATTGTTCTTCATTCACATTAGTGTTGTTTGATCTTAAAGGTGTTAAGAACCTTTGATCACCCTATAGGTTAGATAGTAAGCATAGGGTTGTACTATAATTCTAACTATAGTGAAATCTCTTTCGTGTTGGAAAGGGGACTGGAGTACTCTCGGATTGTGAGGGGAACCAGGATATATCCTTGCGTTCTTTACTTTTCTGCATTTTATTGCTTTCATCACTATTACCAAGAAAAGAAAAGAATCACTCAAAAGCTTCATACATTCAACCAAAAATTGTTAGAAGTATTCTCATAAAACCTATTAAGTTTTTGAAGACCTAATTCACCCCCCCCCCCTCTTAGGCGTACTTTAGAGTTACAATTGGCATCAGAGCAAGTTATAGGTAACTTGTTCCTAAAGATCCAGAATGGCTTCCGCAAATCAAAATCCTGTTTTCAAAGATGGTGGTAGTAACAACAAGCCTCCATTGTTTTGTGGTGAATACTTTGACTTTTGGAAAATCCGAATGAAGGCTCATCTTGAAGCATAAGGAGATGAAGTATGGGATGCTATTGAAAATGGTCCATTTGCCCCGGTATGTGTTGTCAATGGTGTTGGTACATCTAAGCCTAAAGCATCATGGAATGAAGATGACAAGAAAAAGGTTCTACATAACAAAAAGGCGATCAACATCCTTCAAGGTGCTCTTAGTATGGATGAATTTTTCCGAGTATCGGCATGTACAATGGCAAAGGAAATATGGGATACTCTTGTAGAAACTCATGAAGGTACCACTGAAGTTAAAATATCAAGATTGAATACCTTAAGTTAAGAGTACGAACTATTTAGAATGAAGCCCGAAGAAACTATTCTTGAATTGCAAAAAAGATTCGTTCATTTGACAAATCACTTGAAGGCACTTGGTAAGACTCTCAATACCGAAGAACTTAATCTTAAAGTGCTTAGATCTTTAACAAGGGAATGGCAACCAAAAGTAACGGCAATATTTGAAAAGAAAAATTTGTCAAATTTGACTTCCGCAAAATTATTTGGAAAGCTTCAAGAATATGAGACGGAACTTGGAAGATTGGAAAATCATGAGAACTTAGAGAAAAAATCCAAAGGTATTGCATTAAATATAGATTCAAAAGAAAGCCAAATGAAAGATGCACCGGAGGAAGATGAAAACTTCTTGCTTCTTGTGAAAAGGTTAGGCAAATATTTTGGTCATAAAAATAATATTAATAATACTATCTATGCCAAAAGAAAGAAATTCTCAAAGCATAAGGATAAAGAAGCCTCCACTTCAACACAAGAAGTTACATGCTATGAATGTGGGAAACAAGGGCACATAAAGCCGGATTGTCCAAAACTTTCCAAGAAAAATGGATTCAAAAGAAAAAAGGAGTTCAAAAATAAAAAGGCCTATATTGCATGGGAAGATAATGAAGTAAGTTCTTCATCAGATTCAGATAGTGACGAGAGTGCAAATCTAGCATTGATGACTTCACACCACTCCGATGATGAAGAAGGCGAGGTTAGTTATGATGACTCTCTTTATGATAATGGTGCACAAGGTGCAATAGATGAACTATTAAACGAATGCAAAATTCTCTATAAAACTATCTCATCTCAAAAGAAAATAATTTCATCTTTAGAAGAAAATTTTAAAATAATTGAAAAAGAACATAAAGATGAAAAAGAAAAGATTATTAGTGTTCAAAAAGAGAATGTTGCATGCAAGAATTGTGAATCACTTTCTTTCCAAATTGTTTAATTAAAAAGAGTTTTAGAAAGATATGAAAAAGGACAAATTGGATTGGAAAATGTTCTTAGCACACAAAGATATTCTAATGATAAAAGTGGACTTGGTTTTTCAAAATTTTCTCAACCAAGTTCCAACAAAACTATCTTTGTCAAGGCTAGTAACCAACCAATTCAAGAGAAAGTGAACAAGCCTAAAGTAATTCAACATTATCCTAAAAAGAAAAATGTTGTTAAGAAGAAATCTTATCCTCCTAGATATAGAAGTAATTTTGAACCTACTTACTTTTATTGTGGTATTATTGGTCATACACCTAATGCTTGCTATGTAAGAAACTTTAGTGTACCAAGTGGACATTATGTGTGGGTTAAGAAAGGTACTAATTATGAAGGACCCAAAGTTGTTTGGGTACCTAAAAAAACTTAATTTGTTTTGTAGGTTTGCTTGAAGACCACTTCAAACTTATGGTATCTAGATAGTGGTTGTTCAAAGCATATGATGGGAGACATAAACCTATTTTCAAATCTTGAATTAAAGGCCAAGGATTATGTCACTTATGGAGATAACAATAAAGGAAGGATTCTTGGAAAAGGCAAAGTTGGTGCACCACCTTTCACATGTATTGAAGATGTTCTCTATGTTGAAGGACTAAAGCATAATCTTCTTAGTATTAGCCAACTTTGTGACAAAGGCTTCAAGATCAAATTTACTAAAGAGGAATGCTTGATTATTGATGAAGTCACCAATGAGGTAAAACTCAAAGGTAAAAGAATTAATAACATTTTTATGATTTCTTTAAATGATTTATCTTTGAAAGTAAAATGTCTTTTGGTAAATAATAATAATGAATCATGGTTATGGCATAAAAGAGCAGCCCATATTCATATGGATCATTTAAATAAATTAACCAAACATGATCTTGTTATTGGCTTACCTAAGATAAAGTTTGTCAAAGATAAATTATGTGATGCTTGTCAAAAGGGAAAACAAACCAAATCATCTTTCAAACCAAAGAATGTGGTGTCTACTACAAGACCACTACAATTGTTGCATATGTATTTATTTGGTCCATCAAGAACAAGAAGCTTCGGAGGTAATGTATACGCCTTAGTTATTGTTGATGATTTTTCTAGATATTCTTGGACTTTGTTTCTTGTGTAGAAAAGTGATGCTTTTAAAGCCTTTAAGAAGTATGCAAAACAAATCCAAAATGAAAAGTCACTAAAGATGGTATCCTTAAGAAGTGATCATGGTGGAGAATTTCAAAATGCATCATTTGAAGAATTTTGTGAAGAACATGGTATCTTTCATAATTTTTCAGCACCAAGAACTCCACAACAAAATGGAGTAGTTGAAAGAAAGAGTAGGTTTCTAGTGGAACTTGCAAGAACAATGCTTAGTGATGCAAATCTTCCTAAAATACTTTTGGGCGGATGTGGTTAGCACGGCATGTTATGTTGGAAATCGAGTAATCATTAGACCTATCTTAAAGAAGACTCCATATGAACTCTTCAAAGGAAGAAAGCCAAACATTGCTCACTTTCATATTTTTGGATGCAAGTGCTTTGTTCTCAACAATGACAAAGACAATTTTGGTAAGTTTGATGAGAAATTCGACGAAGGTATATTTCTCGGTTATTCTCTTTCTAGTAAAGCATATAGAATTTATAATAAAAGAACTTTAACTATTGAAGAATCCTTGCATGTATCCTTTGATGAGACTAACACCTCTAAGGAGGAAATAATTGTTTGTGATGATGATGATCATTTAGATTTACCCCCGGAAGAACTTTCAAATGATAAAATTGTGAAGGCACCGGAAAATCAACAAGAAAATGTACAACAAGAATCAAACACCAACGATCTACCAAATGAATGGAGAACTCATAGAGACCATCCTATTGATAAAATTATTGGTGATATTAGCCAAGGAGTTTCAACAAGATTAAATCTCAAAGATGCTTGCTTACACATGGCTTTTGTTTCTCAAATTGAACCTTCCAAAGTTGATGAAGCCTTAGGAGACGATCAATGGATAAATGCAATGCAAGAAGAATTAAATCAATTCGAGAGAAATCAAGTTTGGGAAATTGTTCCTAGACCAAGTGGTAAACACATCATAGGTACCCGATGGGTGTTTAAGAACAAACTTGATGAGAATGGTATAATTGTTCGAAACAAAGCAAGATTGGTGGCTCAAGGCTACAATCAAGAAGAAGGAATCGACTTTGAAGAAACATTTTCTCTGGTTGCAAGGTTAGAAGCTATTCATCTTTTACTTGCATATGCTTGTTCATTAAATTTTCAGCTTTATCAAATGGACGTCAAAAGCGCATTCTTGAATGGCTACATCAATAAAGAAGTCTATGTCAAACAACCCCCGGGATTTGAAGACTTCAAAAATCCTTCACATGTCTTTAAGTTGAGAAAGGTTCTTTATGGCTTAAAGCAAGCACCAAGAGCATGGTATGATAGACTTAGCAATTTTTTGTGTGAAAAAGGTTTCGAAAAGGGGAAGGTTGATAAAACTTTCTTCATTAAGAAAATCAAAAGTAACACTTTATTGGTTCAAGTCTATGTTGATGATATCATTTTTGGATCGACTAACAAAGAAATGTGTGAGGAATTTTCATTAATGATTCAAGGAGAATTCGAGATGTCTATGATGAGAAAGATGAACAATTTTCTTGGATTACAAATTAAGCAACTCAAAGATGGAATCTTTATCAACCAATCCAAATATTGTAAAGAATTGTTGAAGAAATTTGACATGGATAGTTGTAAAGCAATGTCTACGCCAATGGGATCCGGAACCTATGTTGATCAAGACGAATCCGGTGTCTCTATTAATATTACCAAATATCGAGGTATGATTGGTTCACTTTTGTATTTGACGGCAAGCCGTCCTGACATTATGCTTAATGTTTGTTTGTGTGCTCGCTTTCAAGAAAATCCGAAGGAATCTCATCTCACAGCGGTAAAAAGGATTATGAAATATCTGAAGGGAACTGTAACACCCTGGATTTCCGCTTACCCCGCGGGGCTTCCGGCCTACCAAGCATGTCACCAGCTTAATCAATAATCCCCCCTAGGTCCGCTTACCGGCTGCCCAGGAAATATTGTTTTTGCCTCTCGCAGGAATCGAACCATGTACCTAGGGGTTAAGTACATATTCATAGCAATTCCTGCTACCAATTGAGCTACTAGCTCAAGTGGTAGCAGGAATTGCTATGAATATGTACTTAACCCCTAGGTACATGGTTCGATTCCTGCGAGAGGCAAAAACAATATTTCCTGGGCAGCCGGTAAGCGGACCTAGGGGGGATTATTGATTAAGCTGGTGACATGCTTGGTAGGCCGGAAGCCCCGCGGGGTAAGCGGAAATCCAGGGTGTTACATTAAAAGGCGCCTTTTAATGTAACACCCCGATATCCGCTGCACGCATCAACCGTGTCGGCCAACCGAGCATGTTACCGGCTTAATCAATAATCCCCCCTAGGTCCGCTTATCGGCTGCCCAGGAAATATTGTTTTTGCCTCTCGCAGGAATCGAACCATGTACCTAGGGGTTAAGTACATATTCATAGCAATTCCTGCTACCAATTGAGCTACTAGCTCAATTGGTAGCAGGAATTGCTATGAATATGTACTTAACCCCTAGGTACATGGTTCGATTCCTGCGAGAGGCAAAAACAATATTTCCTGGGCAGCCGGTAAGCGGACCTAGGGGGGATTATTGATTAAGCTGGTGACATGCTTGGTAGGCCGGAAGCCCCGCGGGGTAAGCGGAAATCCAGGGTGTTACATTAAAAGGCGCCTTTTAATGTAACACCCTGGATTTCCGCTTACCCCGCGGGGCTTCCGGCCTACCAAGCATGTCACCAGCTTAATCAATAATCCCCCCTAGGTCCGCTTACCGGCTGCCCAGGAAATATTGTTTTTGCCTCTCGCAGGAATCGAACCATGTACCTAGGGGTTAAGTACATATTCATAGCAATTCCTGCTACCACTTGACCAGGTACATGGTTCGATTCCTGCGAGAGGCAAAAACAATATTTCCTGGGCAGCCGGTAAGCGGACCTAGGGGGGATTATTGATTAAGCTGGTGACATGCTTGGTAGGCCGGAAGCCCCGCGGGGTAAGCGGAAATCCAGGGTGTTACAGGAACAACTAACGTCGGATTATGGTATCCAAAAGGTAGCGTATGTAATTTACTTGGTTATTCTGACGCGGATTACGCAGGTTGCAAAACTGATCGCAAAAGCACTAGTGGAACATGTCACATCTTAGGAAATGCTTTAGTTTCATGGTCATGAAAGAAACAAGCATGTGTAGCACTTAGCACAGCCGAGGCAGAATATATTGCTGCAGGGAGTTGTTGAGCTCAAATATTATGGTTTAAACAACAACTTAGTGACTACGGCTTAAATCTTGGTTGTATACCTCTTCGATGTGACAATACAAGCGCGATCAATATTACAAAAAATCCGGTCATGCACTCCCGTACCAAACACATAGACATTCGACATCATTTTCTTCGCGATCATGTGCTTAAAGGAGATGTTGAAGTCACGTTTGTAGATACTCATAATCAATTAGCGAATATCTTTACAAAACCACTTGCAAAAGAATCGTTCTTCAAGATTCGAAGGGAACTCGGAATTTTAGACGAAAAAGACATTTGACAAAATCATTTAATCAAGATCATCATTCAAGGTGCATGCTACAAACTCTCTCTTCTTTTAAAAAGTTTCACAATTTCATTATGTGAAAAATATTACATGATATAACTATGTGTTACATATCTAAAAATGATCTTAAAATTAGAATTTTTTAGATTTTTTTCTCATGTAACCGGTTACATCAGGTAAGTAATCGGTTACATTACTGAACATTATTACTTCACGCCTCTACTTTTCACTTTTTGCATCATGTAACTGGTTACATGAAGTAGGTAACCGGTTACATTACTGAAACTTTCATTTTCTTTTTATTTTTGTTCATGTTTGATATCATGTAACCGGTTACATGAAGTAGGTAACCGGTTACATCACTACGCTTTTTTGAAATTTGTATGTAGCATTTATGCATTTATAATTTTTCTTTAAGAAACTAATAAATAAATAAATAGATAACTAATAAATAAATAAATAAAGGTGAACATTTTGATATCCTTAAATTTATTTAAGTTAGATATCGGTATCTTCGTCCAATCAAACAATGTTATATATTCCCAAATCACATTTTAAATTATTTTATTTTAAAATAAATTAAAATTTTTAAGTAATTTATATTAAAGGCCCAGATACCCAACTACTTATCATGAGTCTCTAAGAATTTACCATAAATAATTGTAAAAGGATAAAGGGCATCTTGTTTATTTACCTGTTATTTATGTATAACTTAAAAATCATAGTCAGAACAAATATAAAAATCATAGTCCTAACAAATATAGTCTAATTAACAATGTTTTCCAAAGGAGAAAACCTCACAAGCTTCTTCTTTTCTGAATTTCCTGAGGAGTATGGAGCAAAGGAAATGTTCAACATTTTTGTTGACTTTGGGCTCGTTGCAGAAGTGGTCATACCACCAGGAAGAGATAAAAGGGGAAGAAGATGTGGGTTTGCAAGGTTTATGAAGGTGGCAGATTCAAGGTTGCTGGAGGTGGAGTTGGATAATATCTTTATTAGAGGTAAAAAGTTACATGCAAACGTGCCAAGATTTCAAAGAAATGACAAGGAAAGATATCAAAGAATTAAAGAGATGCAATGGATGGGAATAAGAAAGAGACTCTTGTAAAGTCAGTAGAAGAAAAACTGAGACGAACAAGAGGCACTATCAGAATACCAAGGCTCCTGCCTCATATGCTCAAGTAGTAAGAAATGTATGTATTTTCAAGCTTCTCCAAAATTACTTGAAGACTTAGTTTTGATGAAGACAACATATTTATAAAAAAAAAGAGCAAAGACAAATGGATAGAAGATCAAAACTTACAACTTTCATGAAGATTAAAGACTTGGTTTGATTAATCTTTAAATATTGGTAAAAATTAAAACTCTTTTACATTGATATGTTTTAGTGCTCAAAAGATACACTTTAATACAAATGCATTATCAAAGTTTCATACAAATGCATACCATAAACTCCTAGCCTTTAAAAATCATGTTTTTTATCATCTTTAGTATGATGTAACCGGTTACCAAAACCATGTAACCGGTTACATTGCTGGCAGTAGCTTTTCATCTTTGATATTGGTCTTTTTCAACATGATGTAACCGGTTACATCATTTAGGTAACCGGTTACATGCTCGTGATTTTGAAATTTATGGGCATAACGTAACCATGTAACCGGTTACATCTGAACCAGTGACACTTTTTCAGGCTGTTCTGAATCCAAACGAATTTGTCTTTCTAGTCTTTAACCATTGCATTGTTCCATCAAAATGCAACCATTCTAAAGGGTGTAAAGTCACCTATATATACTATACATTTCAGATTTTATTTCTTATCTCTTTCATAATATTCACAACCTTTATCTCACAAATATTTTCAAACAAAGTGTTCCATATTCTTCAAATTTCATTGAGAAATTTTCTGCATTGCTACATATCATTTCAGAAAAATATTCTCATACATTCATATACATTGAGCACTAATATATCCATGTGAATTGCAGGATAGATGGGTGAAGGGTTGGAGCATAAAGGAGCGAAAACCAAAGTTTGCACATCTATAATTTGACGTGAAGGTGGAAGAACTCAAAAGGTTTGAAGATGCATATGTTGGAGTGGTGGAGGAACCGAGGATGACCTATAATATTCATGTGACGCTTCACTCAGAAGGGTACTTTAGGATCAAAGCTACTCCTTTAGGCGCAAACTTGTGTCTATTAGAAGAGTTGGAGGTAGGGGAGATCAAAATGCTTATAAAAGAAGATGTTGAATGGGTAGGTAAGTGGTTCTCAGATATTCATCTGTGGACTCCGACGGATGTGGATAATGAAAGAATGACATGGTTGCGGTGTTATGGATTACCTTGCCATGCATGGAGTCAACAATTCTTAGAGTTTATCTAAAAAGCGGTGAGGGTATTTGTATGCAATTACCAGGAAACCAAGGAGCAATCGAAGCTAGATGTAGCAAGGTTCTTAATAAGAACTAAATATTCTAAAACCTTGAACGAAAGCATCAATATTGGGGTGAATGATAATGTATACATCATAAAGTTGGTGGAGGATATCCATGGTCCTAAGAGGTTAGTAGTGCCAAAGGATTGGAAGGGCCGAGTGCAATATGGAAGCTCATCGGAGTTGGGGGACGGTGACTGGGAGGGAAATTATGAAGGGGAGGAAGGTGATGATGATGGCAGAAGCGTGTCAGATGAAAAGGAGTCATCAAAAAAAAGTGAAAAGGAATCAGAGAAGCATAATAGTAGGGGAGAAGCAATAGTTCATGAAAATAGGGAGTCGCCTAGTCAATATTTGGCGAAATGTACAGGGGTTCAAAGTGATATTCAGAGTAAAAAAAAGGATGTTCAGAAATGTCAGGACAAGATTTACATTTTGTAAAGTCAACATTTAATGCTGATGGGAAAGGAGCATTAAATGTGGGACATACCTGCCTTTAAAGGTGTGTGGGTTATTCCTCTAGAACTTTCTCAAGTTGCAAAACTCATCATTCCCTCCATTCTGGTTATTCTGCACCGCTTGAGCCACTGCTTGCAAAGCAGCAGCAATAGCACCATCATTTCTCCCATCCATATTTTGAACAACATCAACAAATAAGGATTAGAAGAAACTTGACTAGACCTTGTTCACACATTAGTCGTATACTACTGACACACTATAACACCTAGTCGGACGGACCGACCTGATTTGATACCATTATGTAACACCCTACTTCTCGACTCAATAATTAATAAATAAAATATAATTGTATCCGAGTAGGATGTCACTTCACAATCCAAGAAGTCTGAATGTTACTTCATTTAATAAAAATTATAGTCCAAACAACGGAATTAAACAAAAGTATGACATCCAAAACCTTAACAAATCACCCACACCAAAAATGGTTCAATAATTACTTTAAACTAAAAATTACCCAACAAAATAACATAAAGAAAATAGCTTGTTCCCCGATGTTACGTATCAGAGTACCTCCACTAGTCGGCTCGACTGATAACAACATGAGGTTCATCTCCAACTACTCAGGTACCTGATTGTCTTTACTCCTAGGGAGCACAGACACAACAAACACAAAAGGGATGAGAAATTCACTCATATAATAAACATTTTATAATAATTAAAAGAGTAGTATTTATACACACAAATCACATCCATTCACAATCACATTCTCACCACAACAAATGCACAAGCACAACATAATTACAATGCAATAAGACCCGACAACATTACACGATGCATATGGTACCAATTCTCATCAATGGTTCATCATACGAACCTGATTTCCCATTCAGATTCCCAAACTCCCCCTTCTAAGTTCTGGATAAGTTTTTTGTCGCCCTTTGGACCTACAAAGACTTATTTCCTTCAACGTGTCAACAATGAATGTATGGCATGGTAATAATGCAATTAACACAACAATTACAATAGTATTCAGTGATCCGCTATAGATCTCACAATTGCAACCATGCTTAACATAATTCTCCCTTATGGACTACCACCAATATAATCAAACACACTTTCTCAATCATTCAAAACACATCAAATGATTTGTCAATACGGACCTCGTCCATAATCCTCACATCACACACTTCTTTCCCACCTGCTACCTACCTCTGATAAAATTGTTAAAAATATTTATCCCTGAAACAAAGTTATAGCCCTCTGTTTCAGCTATCTAACGCTTCAAACCCCGTCCCAAAATGATTTACGAGTTGAAAAACATGATCAAACATGTGCACGAAGGCGTTACTAGAAGTTGTTGTTTTTCTGAAATCTCCAGCACGATTTTCATGATCTTCAACCCCAAATACGTCCATGAAATCATCACCAAAAATATTTTATCCCTGAAACGAAGTTATAGCTCTTTGTTTCAGCTACCTAACGCTTCAAACCCCATCCCAAGATGATGCATGGGTTGAACGTTATGATCAAAACCGCGCACAAAGGCGTTGTTAAAAAGTTGTTTTTTTTGAAATTTCCAGCATGATTTTCATCTTCTTCAACCCAAAAACATCCATGAAATCATCACAAAAAATATTTTATCCCTGAAATAAAGTTATAACCCCCTGTTTCAGCTACCCAACGCTTCAAACCTCATTCCAATATGAATTACGAGTTGAAGGTTATGATCAAAAGCGTGCACGAAGACGTTACTAAAAAGTTGTTATTTTTCTAAAATTTCCAGCACGATTTTCATTTTCTTCAACCCCGCAAATGTCCATGAAATCATCACCAAAAATATTTCATGTTTTTAAACTCAATCATAAACATAGCAATATCAATCACGACTTATATTCATATAATTACACCAATAAATTCACAATTTCATACCCTACTGTCATCATAATCATCATCCCAAACCCTTAAAATACAACAAACATAAAATTCAACAACAATTCAACATTCATCATCAACAAATATCAATTGTTATAGCCACAAAAATTACAATTCATTTCTCACAATCATGGTCACACATCAACAACAATCATAGCATGGCATGAGACCAACCTAAAAGGGTAAGGACCCCTCACTATCCTCTCATGATTAGACACCCTTATAGAAATAGTTTCCCCCTCCTCTTACCTTAGAATTTTAAGCTCCGAGCTCTTCTACAATGGTGGTTTTCTCCTTCTTCCTACCCTTGCCTCTTGCCCTAACTCGCCCTTTTCCAATTCTTTCACATACGTTTTTCCACTCTCTGTTCTCTCTTCACCTTCTTATAAGTGGACAAACTAAATCTCTTATTTTTAATTTTAGTTTTTCTCAGAATCACTTTAAGTAAGATTAAATTTGAAGAATTCTAGTTTGATCAAGATATAATCAATCTAATATTTTCAATTAACATAAAGGATAAAGACGCACTACAACATTTCTCAATAGACAATGTGGAGAAATTGAAGAAGAAACCAGAAATAGGTAACAATCATATTATGTGTCATGAAAAAGAGTGTCGAGAGGATTTATGATAAATGGTCTATTCTATATAAGAGCGGAAAATGATTGGTATGTTGATGAAATTCACCATAAAGATGTTTCTGATGTAGTGGTGATAGTTCTCCGGTAATTGGAGAGGGTGTCTACAAAAAAGTAGCACTTGGATGCTGAAGTTATTATGTAATTGAGGTGAAACTTTTTAAGTATGAAATCAATCTACTTTAGTGTGAATTATGTTATTATGTAATTGAGGTCAAACTTTTTAAGTATGAAATCAATCTACTTTAGTGTGAGTCATAATTACAATTATATAAAGTCACACATATCTAGAAGAGATTGTTATAACTGTCTTGGGGTTATCCGACTTGGAACTCAGGTGGCCGCCGGAGGGAAATCATTCACTCTAATCGTAGGAGATGTGCGCTCCTGTGCGGTAGCGGGGTGAGTCCCTGAGGATAATTGGCCTATGTGGATTAAGCCGGTCTTATATGCTGTCAATCCTCTCAGGGTAATTGGGCCAATGTATATTGAGTTTTGTAAGCTGTTAGCCCATCCGAAACAGGGTCGTTTTTAGAGTAACAAGGGACAAACTCGCAACATTTTCAGTATTCTAAGCAATCTAATTCCGCCACTATTGTTGCAAGCCGCTGAGATATGGATTCTTATCGGTCTTTAATTAGAAATTGTTGACAATTGTCCACTTATCATAAGGAAACTTGTTAAATCTTTTCACTAAGTTTCTTATGTTCAATTTTATATCATATTCAAATTTTGAGATTCTCAAGAATGTGCATGATATATTCTAGAAGTTCCAAAAAAGATGGAAGTTGTACTAGACATTATGAGCACCAAAGGATCAGTCAAAATAGTTTCTGAATTCAACAAATTCATTAACATTGACATTTTTTTTCATATTCATATAAAATTACCAATATAAGGTGTCTCATTTGTTCCTAGTAAAGAGCAATCTACCTTCCTGTGTTGGATTCTTGACAAACAGTTAACACAATACTAAGATGGAATAATGTATTACTATTACTGTAGAATTAACATTCCTCAGAATTTGAACATTATTAGATTTCAGATTGAAGTATTTTTTGTAAAAAACCTGAATGTCACACTTTGATACATCTCAGGCTTTTGTTTATTATTATACATCTAGTTGGATTTTATGTAGACTAAGGGACTATTGCATCAGAACCTTTTGTCAGATATTCGTTCCGTATTCAGCACAAGAAAACTACTTAATCTAGTTAGTATCTCATGAGTTGCAGAAGAGCCAGATACTAAGGTTCTCCTTCTCTATGCCTTACATTGATCAAGATTACTAGCATTGGTGTCTGTCATTACATGCATACTGCATAACACGGGTTCTTTCCTGCAAAAGTATCATCTTTTTTACGTTTGAACTGAGAAATGTTGTGCGTGATTAAATGGAAAGTGACAGTGAATAAATATCATGAAACAGAACCTACCTGTCAAAAGCATGTTAAGTAATCCGGAGAGAGCAAGAAGAACCATTTTCTTGCTTCACCTGCAAGGCTCGTCTCTGGTGCTCAACGCGCTGAAGTTGTGAGGAAAGTTGAAGCAAGTCAATGGTTGTGCCATCTTCACTCGAAAGACGATCTTTTACATTGACAAAATCTGACCCTTGAAAAATCCGATCCGCCATTTCAAAATGGACAATTTCATTATTGTCTGATATCAGTATAGGACTAAGATGATTTCCATCTGTGGGATTTAATTCAGACGGAAACCTATCCGACACACCACTTGATGTTTGTGAACTCATTCCTATCATCTTATCGGAAACCTGACTCATGTTAAAATGGCTATGGCTGCTCGGAAGGACCAGATGACGCGGCACGGGAATTCCCGACGATTGGCTTGAAGAGTTTTGGGATTGAGATGACAGAAGAGAGAGAGCACAACCACCATCCGATACTCCCGATAATCCTTGAACAGTTGATTCTGTTTCGAAAACATTGAAGTCTTCGCTTCCTAAGGAGGTATCTTGGAATAATGATTGTGATCTGGAATTCGAGCCTTCGAGGATAGGAGGATATTGGCTATTGTCTTCACAGAAGATGCTTCCAGTAGCAGATGTAGGAGCATTTTCGTGTAGAAAGGGAAATTGTTTATCCCCATACGAAGGAAATAGAGTTCTTGAATGAGGATGTGCACTGGTAATTGGAATCGAAGAAAGAGGCCTAAAACCAGTTCCGGTTCCGTCTTCGGCTTTTATAGATCTCCTCCAGTTACTAGCTCCACATCTCTCAGAAGAAAAGACCTCGCTGGGGAGTATATCTTGGCATATAAAAGATGCCGATGTTAGCATGCTTCCCTGGAATCTGCTATCTGCGAGAATCAAATAATCTTAAGATAAGACAATTATACTAATTTATGAAGAAGGAATAATAAGCAAAAAAAACTGATCTGGATTATAACCGCGAATGTACATTCTTAAAATCTTAAAACAATATGGTTTAGAAGGATCAGGTTTCTCGCCCGTGATATTTTCACGGGCGAAAGTCCAGTGGTTTTCCACAGCAATTCGAAGACTATTTAATTAATTTCAGCACATGGGTTGAGATTTCACTGCAGAAAACTTTCAATGCTGAGGATCTATTACATGGGCTTCATAATGTTAATAATCAGGAAAAGTAATGAATAATTATCGAAAATAAGTCGATAGCTTTGTTCGTTGAGGAAGATCTACACTCATAGATGACCAACTATGGCCCTGTTTAGATAAATAACTTAGTTAAATATTTATCACATAAGCACTTATTATAGAAGTGCTTATCTACAAGCTACTTCTATAACAAAAGATAAAATAAAGTCGAATCGTTTTCATATAAGCTATAAGTTGTTTTCATATATTATCCTGGAGAGCTTATATAGATCCCTATTAGACATAAGCTGAAAACAGCTTATTGCCATATCATAAGCTGCTCCTATAAGGTCATCCAAACATTCTCGAAAGTATTTATATCTGTAGATGATCTCAAAAAACCAATCGTATGTATAAATGACTATAAACTAGAATGAATCCTTTTGCTTCAGATATGATTCCATTATTATTGTTGAATAATCACTTATGGATCACATCCACCATGTGACTAAAGAATCCAATTTAAAGCTAGCTTTATACCAAAGATGACAAATGATAAAGGATGGTGCAAAACCAACAAAAATGGGAGAATAGTTCAGACACAAAAAAGACAATTTATAACAAATGGCACATAATCACCATGCTGCAGATCTATCTATATCCATAGAATCAATCAGTATTCTAAAAGAAGCATATCAATTTTCCCATTTTCGGGGCGAAAACACGTGCACATTCTTCATGATAATTACTTTAGCAACATAACTTAAACCTATGAAAACTAATTACTCCCTTCGGGCTTAAGTATAGTAAAAAAGAACATGTATCTGGTCCAAATGAAGACTAAATACACGATGAAGGGTGAAACATTGAGACGGAGAACGAGATTATATTATTATTCATAAAAAAGTATTACCGCCATATGGTTGAAGCAACCTCCCAGCTCTTCCAGAGTGAATACCAACTTGTGGCTTTCTTCGGCGCTCGTTATGGCCTGCAAGACGCTTACGACAGCTACGCTTACCATCATCAAATTCAGCCAGCAAATGAAACCTGGATAGTAAGCTAAACATTACAGAAGTACTATATATATACATACATCATAAAAGTATAGATTTTGGTTTCAAGCTTGTCCATTTTTGAAAAATGGAAGAAGATATGTCTTCTCCTCTCTAAATTCACATGAATCCAAGACTAGTAAAACAAAAATCCAAAAACAAATTAGAGAGCAAAAGTATAACAGTTCAAAGAAAAATAGGAATATTCATAAAATGAAGAAGTAACACTAACACCTAAAAAGTACTAAATCTGATTAGTACAAGAAGCTTATCCAAGATAATAATTTGATTAATTTGAATTATAACAAAAGTTAGTAAAACCAACCTACTACATTGTTGACAAAACCTTTGTTCAATTCCATTAACAATAACTTTAGAAGTCTTTGAATGAATCTCACAAACTTTATGCCTCTTGTGATACTCTTTACAACCACTCAGATCCTTATTACATCCATACACTTGACAGTAAGCAATCTGCGAGTTCACTCCCGAAGACCGCACCCTCTTGGTCGGTGGTAACGATCCAGACGACGACGATAAAACCGCAGCCCCCTTAGAGAATGATGCACCAATTGCACCTCCATGATCACCAAATCCACCAAGCTTCAAATCAATGAGTGAATTACAATCATTAGTGTCTACCAATGAGTTTGAAAGCTTGGAATTGAAGTGTTCTTGTGAACTAACTGAAAATGCATTAGGTCCAGCCATAACAATTTTGCTACTACCACCAACAACAACATCATCATCAAGATTATTCATCAATTGTTTCCCCAACATTCCATGAAAACCCAATTCCTCAAAACTTTGATTGGTCTCATTTTCAATGGTTTGTTGACCTAAAAAACTAGATGGGGTTTTCAAATCCCAACCAAAGATTGAACCTTTATCTTGAGAAACAAAATTCCAAGACTCCATAATAACAAGATCAAAGACCCCACTTCAACTGATACAAGAATAGTATATCAAAACAGTATAAAATTTAAACTTTGCATACCCTTTGAAAAGAAGAAGAAATGTACAGTGTAAAAATAGAAAAAAGATAAGAAATTGAAATTTCCTATAAGGTAAAGCAACGGTTTTTGAAGAGAAAAAGATAGATGATTGAGAGAGAGAAGTGGAGACTAGAGAAATGTCAGAAGGGCACGTGAAGAGAATGAAGAAAAGTGTGTGGAAAGAGGTTGGTATGGTGAATGGGAAGAGAGTGTGTCAGATGAAGTAGAGGAGGGAAAAGAACAATGAATGTGAAAAGCATTTTGGAAAAAGAGAAGAGTGAAAAAGAGAGTGTGTAGATAGATGAAAGTGGTAGTGGAGAGGAGTGGAATGGGGTTGTGAGAGTGATGGAACTCAAAGTGAAATAGAGTTGAAGTGATTCTTAAACTCCATTGAAGGTACTATTTCAAGTAAAAGGTTGCTGTAATGGTGGTTTATAGTGTAAGTTTGAATTATAATGTACACTGCATTTATAAGTGTAACACCGTGTGGACCTATGCTTTTAACATATTTAATGCAAGTTGAGAGTTACTTACAATCATTTAGAAAAAAAATAAAATAAGAAATGTATTTATGATCTAAATTAATTTACCATTCGTTACATGTTTTAATAGTGATTGCCGTTGAACTTAATAAAAAGGATTACGATTCATCTTACGCAATAGCGATCACATCATAGAATAATATATTTTTATTGGGTGATAGATTGAAAAACTCACTTTCAATCTATTAATATTAAGGATGATGTCACCCTTTCAATTAAATTTATCACCCTTCATTTTTCATATAGACCAAATGTTTACGTTGTTTTTATCACTAATCACTAATAAAGTATAAAGAAAAATTCTCTTTCGCAAAAAAAAAAATCGGATAGGCCAATTAAAATATTTACTATGGATTTTTATCGAAGCTTTAAAAAAAATATTTAAGTTAATTTTTGAATTTTTAAAAAAATTGATAGTTTAGATCATATAGATCTATATAAAAACGAAGTTAACACTATCCGAATTTTTGATAAATTTAGTATGTTTGTAATTTTCTAGATTTTTCAAAATTTTAGTAGGTCATATCCAATAGAACAATAAAAAAAAAAAACGAAATTGACACTACCAAAATTCTTTTATATTTTTTCGAATATTGGAAAAAATCGATATAAAATCCTAATTTGTGTTTCAAAAATCTATGAAGTTATATCAGATTTTTAAAAAGACTAATTTTAGAGCATAGATTTTTTTAAAATAAATTATAATTTTGCACCTATTTTTAAAAAACAATTGTAAAACTGAGATTTTATACTCGTTTTTCAAAAATGTGATAAATATTTTTAAAAAATTCGGGAAAAACTAAAAAAAAATATAACCAGAAAGCCAAAATTACGTAAAAATCCGGTATATTAATCTAAAAATCAGGAAACATCAAAGTTTTCTTAAAAATTCAAACACTTTTTTTAGAGATATTTTTTGGTAAAATTGTACATAGTGGGAGGTGTCGGGTAAAAAAAAAGAGTGTCAGGACAAATTCTTCAGACGAGTAGACTCGGCCCATTTAGCTAAGAGTGTAAGTCTTCAAAAAAGGGCAGCCCCGAACAAATTCTTCAAAAGTCCACAGAAAAGGGGCAGCCTAGAACGATATAGTTATGAGTGTGAGTCTAAAATCTTGTCATGTCCCGTAGAAAAATGAGGACGGGTCAGGACGAGCTTGCGGACACAACATCTCTAAAGTATAAAAATTATAAATTTATTTTAATGTCCGCATTTCTTAAAATCTATAGACACAAAAACGGGACAACATGAGACGGACATAGTAAATAGTGTAACGCCCGGAAATTCGATTATTCGCTTAATTTATACGTTTGGAGTGTTTATTGAAATTTTCGCGTTTTGAAACGATTTAGTCGGTATTAGTTCGGGATAGCGGATCGACAATTAATCGAGATTTTTAATATTTTTAGTATTAGAAATATTATTAGAGTGTCGGGAATTATTTTGGAAATTTTCGGAACAAATAAAATTAGACCGTAAAATAAGAGTTAACGAGTAAATTGGGAGTTAAGAGTTAAAAAGGGAGGTTTAATAATTAAATTAGGTGGGCTGATCTGAACAAATATGCACGAGTGACTTGGCTGGCCCAAAGTAGTAATAGTGAGATATACATTAGGTTTTGAAACAGTCAGTGCCATAACACTAATTTTTGAGGAGAGCAAATACCAGAGGAAGAAACCGGTGCACGAGGGATTCCATAGCAGTGAACGTCAGGAAGAGGAATTTTAGGGATTTTTGGTCGAGACGATTTAGAGCAACCTTCGATCCAAAGGTAAGGGTGAGATTCTTGCTCTATAAATAGGGATATGATGGATTGTATGTGGGTTTGGGGAATTTATTGTCTCTATGTTTCGATTGATTTTTTATGCTACATATGAATAATTTGTATGATTTCTGTGTTGAAGCTGTGTTGAAACTTTGTGTTGAAACTGTTTGCGGATTTGTTGAATTATTTTGTAACTGTGTGTGTTGCTCGGGCCGAAATTATGATCGGTGATGATGATATAATTTTTGTGTTGATGTTGATGAATTTTATTGGAACTGGAAGTGGAACCGTAATTGAAAACTGGATGAAGAAGAAAATAAAATGGGACGGGGTCCTGGACAAGGGACGGGCGTCCCTGTGTGAAGGAAGTGGGACGGGGTCCCACATACCATTGGGGACGGGCGGCCCTCTTGTTGGGACGGGCGCCCTTTTGCTCTTAGGAAGTCCCTTTTTTTATGGGACGGTTGCTACACCCAGGGGACTAAGGTCCCAATATTACATGTTATTTTTGTTTTGCCATGGAGATAATAAAGCCTACCCTAGAAGTATTTTACTGGTAGAAAACAAGTAGTATGCATGTAGCATAAATATGAATATTTCTATTTCAATAACAGTAGATAGTTTACTAATAGATATACTATATGATAATTTTAATGATAATCCTAGTAATGATAATAAGTAGTCTATTAATAATTAATTATATTTATTTTACTAAGTTAGTGTACAACTATAGTTAACTAATATATGCTTATAGTAGAGGTAATTTAACAGTAGGAAAATTATGGATTCACTAGTTAGCCGAGAACTTTATTAAGAATTATCAATAGGATTAATTTAGTGGGAATGAGAAATGGCTTATGTACTTAGTGGAAACCAAAAATGACTAGTTGGACATTTAGTAACAGTAGCAGAATGTGGAACTGTAGTCAATAGCTAATTTATATGATATTTAGTAGTAGTAGCAGATAGTAGTGTAGTAGTATAACTGGTACAAGTGAATAGAATGGGAACAGAAGACAATAATTAATAACAGACCTGGAAAATTAATTAACTGAGTATTATAAATTAGGCGAGTCCGGAAATAATTCGGTATCTGTAATTTGCGATGTTTTGGCGATGTTGTGACGTCATGTGTATATTGTACTATTGTGAATTTTGTGATGCTGCAGGAAATTAAAGTGACGAGTAATTATCAATATTGATTGATACCTTTTGGCGATGTAGGAGAATGCCTTATGCGACGTTGTTTTATGATTGATTGTGGTTGTTTCATGTCATAGTGTCTCATGAATTGCATGTTGTAGTGACGGCATGTATTGGCAAAATAGCGACGAAGGCTTATGCCTGTTTTGATGCCTCTATTATCTGGCAATTGGCGGATGAGGATGAAGTCCTGGGTACCACATGCATAATGCATTAGTAGTGTCTCATTCATTTGTTTTATTGCGACGTTGTGCGTGATTATGTGATTTTGATTTGAATTGGTTGATTGGAATTGAAACTTGATATATATATATATATATATATATATATATATATATATATATATATATATATATATATATATTATGACTTGAACTGTAATATACTTTTTATCATGACTTTATTTATATTGTTTGATATCTCACTGTTTGCTTGTTTTCGTCGTTACCTTTATATTGGTAACGTGCAGGTGATGCTAGTGAGTGAAGAATTTAGCTGCTGTGAGTTGAGTCGGTTGTCGCTCTGATACGTAGCACTCGGGGGGATAAAACGATTGTTTTTATTATTGTTTTAATTGCTGAATTTTATTTAGTTTTGATTTAAATTGTAACTTAAAGTTACCGTGCAAAGATGCTACGACTTGGTTTGAATATTTATGAAGTTTGATGAATTGCGCTGCGAAGTAATTTAATTGATGAAGTGTTTTTGAGGATTAAACTAATGTTATAATTTGTCCGTTTCGTTTAAGTTCTATGTATCTATGTGGAGGCATAATTGCCGTATATGAATTAAATGACGAATGTGACATCCTATTTCATAGTATGAAAAGTTTAAAATACTCTGATTTTTGTTTATAATTACCGAGTAGATTTGGGGTGTTACAAATAGTGTATAGCTAAAATTTTGGTTTACTCCATGAAAAAATAGATAAATCAGGAGGTTTTTTCCTGTCACCCCCACATTTTAACTTGGCACCCCCACATGAGCAATGATTTAACCTTGATGCCATTGACTAATAATTCCAGTTTTTAAAAAGCACCACCAAGTATCAAATTTTTTGACATAGTACCAGATTTTATACATTTATTTGAAGAAATACCGGATATTACAAAAATATACCAAAATTTTGAGATTATTTGAAGAAATGCCAGAAATTTCCGATAAAAATGTAATGTTTTTTTTGGTAATTGTATGAAGAAATAGCAATTTTTTCAAATATTCGGTGCATGTACAATCGATGTTTTAAAATATTCGATAACTTATATTGCGCACCGGATATATTAAAAAATCTAGTACGTACCAAATTTTTTGAATATTTGAAAAATTCGGTAGGCAATGTGGATTTTTGAAAAATCCTTTAGTTTTGTACATTTTTTTAACAAAACAGTTGGACAATACAACAATTAACCCGATAAAATATATACATATAGTGCAAAATGTACAACAATATCAATACAAAACAAATTATATTGACTTCCTAACTTCTTCTCAATGTCTTATACGTCCAGTATATGCTGTTTTCCATACTCTTATACCTTCATTGCAGTTTTGTCTCCATCAATCCGTGACGGGAGGCAATAGACAATCGAGTTTCAACTTTACCTGAACCCAATGACCGTTGTTAACAAAACGAACTACAATAAGCTTATATTTGTTCGCAGTTATGGATAGAGATACCACTAATAGGAAGAAAGTGATGTTAAGGTTCCTAGACAACAAGACCAATATGATATTATATTTGGAAGCAATAGGGTAACCCATATTAAGAATCATCATCCTTTTATTACGACCCTACACACCAAGCTAGCTACTCAGAACGAACTCCTACCTTTAGAGACTATGTCATAGAACACATTGGAACACATTTTATGGTGTTGATAAACTTCAACATCTAAATGTGTCTAAACCAAAGGCCGGGACTCTTCTCCTCATCCAAGTAAATTTGCAATTTCATGAAAATCATAATTTCCATCTTGACCCACATCTATAATGTCATCAATGTACTGATGTAAAAAAAATAGGAAAATGAGACAAGTAAGAAGTCTTGAAGACTGGCTAGATGGTTGACTTTTTGTTGGTTTTGCACATGATTTCTTTGTAGCCTAACTTCCCTGGGAGTCCTCAGCATACTCCCACTGTGAAGGGTCATGAAGAACATCACTCTCTTGACCATTTTTACTCTTCTTAATTCCTCTCTTTGGCTTTTACTTTACTAGTGATGGACACATGGAAGTTGTGGATAGATGTGTTAGTTCCCAAAATTTTTCTTCATCACCATCTAGCCTACAATATCCAGTATACTGAAATACCTCTTCAACTCTTTACACTCCTCTTCTAAATCCTATTGTATCCCATTATCTTCTTAAGTGGCCTCATGCTCTTCAATGTATAATTTCTTCTAAAATATATGAATCAATTCTAACAGGACAAGCTCACTTTGTATTTGAAGACCGAGAAGTTGACATGCACAAGGTAACTCATGTGTTATTCTAATAAAACAACCACATGCATATTTCACAAAACCAACAAATTTTATCCTTTCCAACTCCTTTCTAATGTGTTGTATACATCGTATTAAAACAAAGTCGTGCAATCTAGAGTAAAATGGAGTGTTATACCGATGCTTAATGTTGGAAATATGTTTTTGAAATGATACTCTGATTGAACCTAATTGCAACTTTAATATGGTGTTCACAACATCCTAACTTCTGCATAAATTTCTCCGGATAGTAGTCAACGTGTTTTTTAGTTTCCAATGAGCAAATCCTAAAAAACTTAAATAGAAAAAGATGTTATAATTTTATAATTAGTAACGTAATCCATTCAAAGTCACGTTGATGTACCTGTTTATTTTTCGTGTTCCCTAAATGAGTGGCTCTATTAGTCCATGCAGCAACAAACCTTTCTATATAGGGTGTCAAACATATTTCGTGCATATATTGAACAAATAAAGGAATATCAGCACATACTACCTCAAAGTACTTCAAGTCTTCCACAAACTCAGACTCCCTATTTAAATACATGATTTTATTCTATATATCCGTAACATGCTCTTGCCTCTGAGATTTGACATATTCCTTACACTTCATACTAACATTTATTGAAATATGGAACAAATACAACAAATGGGTTGAGTTTGGGAACACAACTTCCATTGAATTTGTCAACGCCGGTTCTCAGTCCGTCACCAAATCTTTGGTAGCAACTTCTCAGAAGCGAACAACTATTTCAACTTTTCCAGTGCCCATGTGAAAGTTTCCTTCATTTCATGTTCCAAGTAGGCAAATCCAATTAAAAATAATCATTATAATTTTGAAAATTAAAATAATATTAACTTCACTTATATTAATTTAAAATGATTGTTATGAAATCGATGTTGAGAACAAAGTATAATAAGTTTATTTTCTTGTAAAGAAAATCCATAAGGGTAGGAAAGAGGGAATAATGTGCAATGATGAGAGACTAGTGTGTTATTTATAATAAAAATAATACACTAAGCTAATGGGATTTTACACACAGACCCATTACACAAGATATCTTAAACAATTGGGCATAACAAACAGGTCCAATTCGAGATGCTAACAATCCTAGCATACTTCGACTATAGCATATGAACAGACTTCGACGACATGCTAATTTTGTAACACCCCATAATTTCAGTTTATTAATTTAATTTTGATTTAAATTAAATAATTGGAATTTTAGAGATTTAAATTGGATTTAATTGGAAAATGATGGAATATGAGATATTGGGCTTATGGTGCGGTGATAGTAAAAGGGGGGTGCTAACTAGTTAGGCCTTTTACTAAGTTGTGGTTAATTTATTTTATTTTATTTTTCATAAAATAAGAAAAAGGGAACCATTTGGGGAGAAAAGGAAGAACACGTGAAAAGAAGAGAAGAGAAAGAGGCAAGAACGTGAAACCGGAAGGAGAGCATTCAAGAAATTCATCGAGGTAAGGGGGGACTCTTCCTTTTAGTATCTCTTATATGATCTTAGGTGATAGGTAGATTGATGTATGGTTTGATTCAATTATACATTGGGATTGTTAGGTTAGGGTGTTCTAATTTGGATTGAATTGATGATGATTGTGTGAACTATTTGGTTAATAATGCGTTAAATGATGTTTTTGTGGTGTGTAATTGAATATATGATGATTGTATGCCTGTATGTGATGTCTGGAATCGTTTTTAGGTGAAAGGGGAGTGAAATCGCAGGGTCTGTCGCAGACTTGGGGTTTGCTGAAATCGCAGGTCCGCTGAGCGGAGGGGGGTCCGCTGAGCGGAGGTCCCAACGTAGTTCGCTTCTGTTTGACGTCGCTTGAGGTCCGCTGAGCGGGGGTTGGAAGGGTTTCGCTTCTGCCTTGCTCCGCTGAGCGAACCTTGCTGTGTGTGAATTTTTCCAAACTTCAAAATAACGTATCTTTTGATCCGTGTATCATTTCTTAGTGCCGTTTTGGGCGTTGTGCAAGTAATTAAATGTTTTATATGATGAACTATGAATATTGGTATTATCCGACCTTATTTCTTTGAAACTCGATTTAATAATTTGATAAGAATTGAACATTGTGTGCATATGAGATAGGTGTGACAATGTGTTTGATGTGATGATGAATTGGTGTGATTTGTTATTATGATTGTGATGGATGCATGACTATTTGAATGATGTTGAAAACATGTACATACTTATTCGGTGATGTGGTGTTGAGATGAGTTGCTCATCGTGATTTAGTGTGTTTTAAGTATGTTATATGTGTTTCATCCATTCATGTGCATTGATGTTGGATCCCGGTGAGGTTTGGATCGTTGGTGGACATATTTCCCATTGTGTGGAAATTGTGTCGGTGGGCCGTATCTCGATGAGGCGTAGATCGGTTAGGTGGATTGATTCCACGGTTTATTGGTACCACATGCATAGTGTCAGTTGTGTCATATGCATTCTGTCATAATATGATTGTATGGATTTCTGTAGTGTGTGTTGTAATCTATTATTGTGTGAATTAATAATGGATGTGAATCTGAATATGTATAATTGGGTGAACGGTATATTATGATGCTTGTTGCTTATGAATTGCATAATATTTACTAATTGAGAATGAGACTCACCCTTACATGTTGTCATTTTCAGATTGAGGAGTAGCGGCATTAGTGCTTGGTGAGGATGACTCATAGAGTTTATCCGTTTATGTTGGGTCGTGTCGGTCATGCTCTAATCTGTAACACTGGGGAACGATAGTTGTAGAAGTTTTTATGAACTTATCCATTTTAATTGATGTTGAAATATGATTCCATTTGGTTGTATTTGATGATGTTTAGTATTCCGCTGTGATAAACATGATTATGTTTTGGTGAACCGTTTCCTAATGAAGCATGACTTTGACCTTAGTTGATTTATTTATTTTAAATAATTGTGGCACCCTTGTGCATATGTTTTTACTCTGATTAATTATTAAAATTGCCGCGGGGTTTAGAAGGGTGTTACAATAGTGGTATCAGAGCATAGTCGGTCGTTTGAGTCAGAGTCTTAGTGTCAGTTAATCCCTCGTATGCGAATAGTGTAAGGTTGACACTTTCGATACTTCTTGTTCTAATGAATATTGTTTGATATTTAGCAGAACAATGGCCGGAAGAGGAGGAAGAAATGACGATGCAATTGCCGAGGCTCTGGGCATGATTACTGGTGTACAGGGAGGGAATGTCAATGGAGCTGGTATTGGTGCTGACAGGCAGCTGAACAGTTTCCAGCGGAACAATCCTCCGTTGTTCAAGGGCACACATGATCCTGAAGGTGCTCAAAAATGGCTTAAGGAGATCGAGAGGATTTTCAGAGTCATCGATTGTGCTGAGAACCTGAAAGTGAGGTATGGTACTCATATGTTGTCCGAAGAAGCTGATGACTGGTGGATGGCTACCAGGGCTGAATTGGATGCTGATGGTGTAGCTATCTCCTGGGCTATGTTCAAGAGAGAGTTTCTGAGGAGGTATTTTCCTGAAGACGTTCGAGGCAGGAAAGAGATTGAATTTTTGGAGCTGACTCAGGGTAATATGACGGTACCAGAGTATGCTTCGAAATTTGTCGAGTTGGCGAAGTACTACGTTCACTACAACAATGACGAGGCTAGTGAATTCTCAAAGTGCATCAAGTTCGAGAATGGTCTTCGTGATGAGATCAAGTAAGGAATTAGGTACCAGAGAATTCGGCGATTTATCGATTTGGTGGACTGTAGTAGGATCTTCGAGGAGGATAACCTTAAGCTGAAGTCATCTCACTCTCGCGAGTTAGTTGACAAGAAAGGTAAGAAGCCTATGGATAGAGGTAAGCCATATGGTAGAGGAAATCCTAGAGCTGGGGATTGGAAGAGGCCTAGTGGGGGAGATTCTGGTGCTCCCGTTAGGTGCTACAACTGTGGAGAGACTGGGCATAGAAGGAATGAGTGCAAGGGTGGAGAGAAGAAATGCTTCAAGTGTGGTAAGGCGGGTCATATTGCTTCAGATTGTAGGATGAAGATTGTGACTTGCTACAATTGCGGCGAAGAGGGTCACATCAGTCCGCACTGCACTAAACCAAAGAAGGATCAGGTTGGTGGAAAAGTCTTTGCCTTGTCTGGGTCAGAGACTACTCCAGAAGATCGTCTAATTAAAGGTACGTGTTTTATCCATGACACACCTTTAGTTGCTATTATAGATACTGGAGCGACTCATTCGTTCATTTCAATGGATTGTGCTAAACGATTGGGATTAGAAATATCTGTTATTCATGGAAGTATGATTATTGACACTCCTGCGTCGGGTTCAGTGACTACTTCTTCTGCTTGTTTGAATTGTCCTGTTGACATATTTGGTAGGAAGTTTGGAATGGACTTAGTGTGCCTTCCTCTTGAAGGACTTGACGTCATTTTAGGGATGAACTGGTTGCAATTTAATCGAGTTCATATCAATTGTTTTACGAAGACGGTTATCTTTCCTGAAGAGGTTAGTGTTGAAGATTTGACTATGTCAGTCAAACAGATGAATTTGGCCATCAATGATGGAGCGGTGGTATTTATGTTGTGCTCTTCAATGGAAGTAAAAGGGGGAGATAACACTGGTGAGCTACGAGTAGTGAATGAGTATCCGGAAGTGTTTCCAGAAGATGTTAGTGAGTTGCCACCTGAAAGAGAAGTGGAGTTCGCTATAGAATTGATTCCTGGAACTAGTCCTGTGTCGATGGCACCGTACCGCATGTCGGCATCGGAATTGGCTGAACTGAAGAAACAGTTAGAAGAATTGTTGGAGAAGAAGTTTATTCGTCCTAGTGTGTCACCGTGGGGTGCGCCGGTACTGTTAGTTAAGAAGAAAGAAGGTTCAATGAGGCTATGTGTTGATTATAGACAACTGAACAAAGTGACAATCAAAAATCGATATCCTTTGCCGAGGATTGATGATTGATGGACCAGTTGGTTGGAGCTTGTGTGTTTAGAAAGATTGATCTGAGGTCTGGATATCACCAAATTCGTGTGAAGGCGGAAGATATTCAGAAGACGGCATTCCGAACGAGGTATGGACATTATGAATATTCTGTTATGCCATTTGGTGTTACTAATGCACCTGGTGTTTTCATGGAGTATATGAACAGGATATTTCACCCGTATCTTGACAAGTCCGTGGTAGTGTTCATTGACGACATTCTAATTTACTCGAAGAGTGATGAAGAACATGCAGAGCATCTAAGAGTGGTATTGGAGTTATTGAAAGAGAAGAAGTTGTATGCGAAATTGTCTAAATGTGAATTCTGGTTGAAGGAAGTAAGTTTTCTTGGCCATGTAATTTCGAAGAACGGTATCGCAGTGGATCCTATGAAGGTAGAAGCAGTATCTCAGTGGGAGACGCCGAAGAATGCTTCAGAGATTCGTAGTTTTCTTAGTCTGGCAGGTTACTATAGAAAGTTCATTGAAGGATTTTCGAAGTTGGCATTACCAATGACTAAGTTAACAAGAAAAGGACAAGTATTTGTATGGGATTCAGAATGTGAAAAACGTTTTCAAGAGTTGAAGAAAAGATTGACAAGTGCTCCGATCTTAATTTTGCCTAATCCAGCGAAGTCTTTTAATGTGTACTGTGATGCTTCACTGATGGGTTTAGGTGGTGTTTTGATGCAAGATAAGCAGGTAGTGGCCTATGCTTCAAGACAGTTGAAAATTCATGAAAAGAATTATCCAACTCATGATTTGGAATTGGCGGCTGTTGTGTTTGTGTTGAAGTTGTGGAGACATTATCTCTATGGTTCTCGATTTGAGGTATTCAGCGATCATAAGAGTCTGAAGTATCTCTTCGATCAGAAAGAGCTCAATATGAGACATAGAAGATGGTTAGAATTTTTGAAGGACTATGATTTCGGTTTGAATTACCATCCTGGTAAATCAAATGTTGTTGCTGATGCATTGAGCAGGAAGTCATTGCATATGTCTATGCTAATGGTGCGAGAATTGGATTTAATTGAACAATTCCGAGATTTGAGTTTGGTATGTGAAAGTACTTCTAATAGCGTTAAGTTGGGGATGTTAAAGTTAACTAATAGTATCCTTGAGGAAATTAGAAACGGACAGAAATCTGACATTGGCTTGGTAGACAAGTTTACATTGATTAACCAAGGTCAAGGAGGTGAATTCCGAATTGACGAGAATGGTGTTATAAGGTTTGGAGACCGAGTGTGTTTACCCGATGTTGCTGAGATCAGAAAGAGTATTCTGGAAGAAGGACACCGGAGTGGATTGAGCATTCATCCTGGTGCTACTAAGATGTATCATGATTTGAAGAAATTATTTTGGTGGCTTGGAATGAAGAAGGAAATTGCTGAGTTTGTTTATGCTTGCTTAATTTGTCAGAAGTCGAAAATTGAGCATCAGAAACCGTCTGGATTGATGGAACCGTTGTTTGTTCCGGATTGGAAGTGGGATGGAATTTCTATGGACTTTGTATCTGGTTTACCTAGAACGAGTAGGAATTGTGATTCTATCTGGGTTATTGTAGACCGGTTAACGAAATCTGCTCACTTTATTCCAATAAGAATGGATTATCCGATGGAGAAGCTGGCTCAGTTGTATGTTGAGAAGATAGTGAGTTTGCATGGTGTTCCGGCTAGTATTGTGTCGGATAGAGATCCGAGATTTACTTCTAAGTTCTGGACAGGATTGCAGGAAGCCTTGGGTACTAAGTTGAGGTTGAGTTCTGCTTATCATCCGCAGACATATGGTCAGACGGAGAGGACGATTCAATCGTTAGAGGATTTGCTACGAGCTTGTGTATTAGAGAAAGGTGGTGCTTGGGATAGTTATTTACCTTTGGTTGAGTTTACCTACAACAATAGTTATCATTCGAGTATTGGTATGGCTCCGTTTGAAGCATTGTATGGTAGGAGATGTAGAACACCTTTGTGTTGGTACGAATCTATAGAAAACACGCTGGTTGGACCGGAGATTGTGCAACAAACTACAGAAAAGATCAAGATGATTCAGGAAAAGATGAGAGCTTCTCAGAGTCGTCAGAAGAGTTACAATGACAAGAGAAGGAAGGATATTGAATTTAAGGAAGGAGATCATGTATTCATGCGAGTTACTCCGATGATTGGTATTGGGAGAGCCTTGAGGTCGAAGAAGTTAACTCCGCGTTTCATTGGTCCATTTCAGATTACTAAGAAGATTGGGAAGGTTGCTTATCAGATTGCTTTACCGCCTGCACTCGCTAATTTGCATGATGTGTTCCATGTATCCCAGTTGAGGAAATACATTGCAGATCCGTCTCATGAGATTCAAGTAGATGATCTACAAGTGCGAGATAATCTGACTGTAGAGACATTACCTATGAGGATTGAAGATCGTAAAGTGAAGCAGTTGCGAGGTAAAGATATAGCAACGGTGAAAGTGGTTTGGGGAGGACCAGCCGGTGGAAATGTTACATGGGAGTTAGAGAGCCAGATGAAGGACTCTTACCCGGAACTTTTCGTCTAAGGTATGTTTTCGAGGACGAAAACTCTTTTAGTGGGGGAGAGTTGTAACACCCCATAATTTCAGTTTATTAATTTAATTTGGATTTAAATTAAATAATTGGAATTTTAGAGTTTTAAATTGGATTTAATTGGAAAATGATGGAATATGAGATATTGGGCTTATGGTGTGGTGATAGTAAAAGGGGGGTGCTAACTAGTTAGGCCTTTTACTAAGTTGTGGTTAATTTATTTTATTTTATTTTTCATAAAATAAGAAAAAGGGAACCATTTGGGGAGAAAAGGAAGAACACGTGAAAAGAAGAGAAGAGAAAGAGGCAAGAACGTGAAACCGGAAGGAGAGCATTCAAGAAATTCATCGAGGTAAGGGGGGACTCTTCCTTTTAGTATCTCTTATGTGATCTTAGGTGATAGGTAGATTGATGTATGGTTTGATTCAATTAGACATTGGGATTGTTAGGTTAGGGTGTTCTAATTTGGATTGAATTGATGATGATTGTGTGAACTATTTGGTTAATAATGCGTTAAATGATGTTTTTGTGGTGTGTAATTGAATATATGATGATTGTATGCCTGTATGTGATGTCTGGAATCGTTTTTGGGTGAAAGGGGAGTGAAATCGCAGGGTCTGTCGCAGACTTGGGGTTTGCTGAAATCGCAGGTCCGCTGAGCGGAGGGGGGTCCGCTGAGCGGAGGTTCCAACGTAGTTCGCTTCTGTTTGACGTCGCTTGAGGTCCGCTGAGCGGGGGTTGGAAGGGTTTCGCTTCTGCCTTGCTCCGCTGAGCGAACCTTGCTGTGTGTGAATTTTTCCAAACTTCAAAATAACGTATCTTTTGATCCGTGTATCATTTCTTAGTGCCGTTTTGGGCGTTGTGCAAGTAATTAAATGTTTTATATGATGAACGATGAATATTGGTATTATCCGACCTTATTTCTTTGAAACTCGATTTAATAACTTGATAAGAATTGAACATTGTGTGCATATGAGATAAGTGTGACAATGTGTTTGATGTGATGATGAATTGGTGTGATTTGTTATTATGATTGTGATGGATGCATGACTATTTGAATGATGTTGAAAACATGTACATACTTATTCGGTGATGTGGTGTTGAGATGAGTTGCTCATCGTGATTTAGTGTGTTTTAAGTATGTTATATGTGTTTCATTCATTCATGTGCATTGATGTTGGATCCCGGTGAGGTTTGGATCGTTGGTGGACATATTTCCCATTGTATGGAAATTGTGTCGGTGGGCCGTATCTCGATGAGGCGTAGATCGGTTAGGTGGATTGATTCCACGGTTTATTGGTACCACATGCATAGTGTCAGTTGTGTCATATGCATTCTGTCATAATATGATTGTATGGATTTCTGTAGTGTGTGTTGTAATCTATTATTGTGTGAATTAATAATGGATGTGAATCTGAATATGTATAATTGGGTGAACGGTATATTATGATGCTTGTTGCTTATGAATTGCATAATATTTACTAATTGAGAATGAGACTCACCCTTACATGTTGTCATTTTCAGATTGAGGAGTAGCGGCATTAGTGCTTGGTGAGGATGACTCATAGAGTTTATCCATTTATGTTGGGTCGTGTCGGTCATGCTCTGATCTGTAACACTAGGGAACGATAGTTGTAGAAGTTTTTATGAACTTATCCATTTTAATTGATGTTGAAATATGATTCCATTTGGTTGTATTTGATGATGTTTAGTATTCCGTTGTGATAAACATGATTATGTTTTGGTGAACCGTTTCCTAATGAAGCATGACTTTGACCTTAGTTGATTTATTTATTTTAAATAATTGTGGCACCCTTGTGCATATGTTTTTACTCTGATTAATTATTAAAATTGCCGCGGGGTTTAGAAGGGTGTTACAAATTTCCTATCGAATTTTCGAACCAAGAAGCTACACTTCAACCCTATAAGAGTTAGATCCAATATCTCACAAATCTCCACATTTGAACAAACTCTATAACATTAGGGAACAAACTAACTTTCTTCATGCAACTTTATCAACAACATATAGTGGAAAAATTGCAATTAGGAAATGTCTTGGTGATCATATGAGTAGCATTATGATCTGTCGAAACCTTCAGCGCTTGGACTTTTCCATGCTCGATTACCCCTCTGACAAAATGCAGCCTCACATCGATGTGCTTGGTTCGCTCATAATAGGCTGAATTCTTCTACAAGTCTATCACACTATTACTATCATATTTAACTGTGATAACTCGACCTTGAAGTTTCAGCTCCTTAGCAAAACCTTCAACTCACAATGCTTCTTTCACAACTTTAGTGAGGGCAATATATTTCGCTTCAGTGTTCGATATGGACACAACCTTCTGAAGTGTCACTTTCCAACAGATTGTTGTGCCAAACATAGTGAACACATATCCCGAAATAGATTTCTCGGAATCCATACAACCTGCATAATCAGAGTCAACATACCCTTCCATTACTGTTTTATTATCTTCACCAAAGGCTCCACTATAAATTAGGACTCTGTTTAGAGACCCATTTATGTACCTTAGAATCCATATCAATGCTTGCCAATGAGCCTTTCTAGGATTCTCCATGTACCTGCTTACAAGACCTACTGCATATACTATGTCAGGTCTATTACAGAGCATAGCATACATCAAAGAACCTACTATGTTAGCATATATGATGATATTCATGTAAGCTCTTTCGATCATAGCATACATCAAAGAACCTACTATGTTAGCATATAGGACACTGATTTATACTCAATTTGAACTGAAGATTTGTTGGTGTCACAACCGGCTTTGAATTCGACATACCAAATTTGTCGAGAATCTTCTTCAGATATGTCTCTTAAGATAAGCATAATCTCGATAGCTTTCTATCTCTTCGGATGTTAATCCCAAGAATCCTGAATGTAGCTCCCAGATCCTTCATGTCGAACTCCTTATTGAGTTTAACCTCCACCTTCATCACTTCCTCGACATTGTTTCTTGCTATGAGAATATCATCCATATAAATCAACCAAATAAAAAATGAATTTCAAGGTCAAAATCTGAAGTAAACATAATGGTCGAAATGACTTCTAATGAAACCTATGTGTGCCATGAACTTATCGAATATCCTATTCCACTATCAAGGAGATTGTTTTAGTCCATATAAATATCTATTCACTTTGCGCACATAATCTTCCTCTCCCTTTTCTGCATACCCTTCAAGTTGCTTCATTAGGATTGTTTCATCTAGATCTCCATACAAGAAGGCAGTTTTCACATCCATCTGTTAGGTCAAACTTCGCCACCATAGCTAACAACATTCTAATGGATATATGTTTTACAACAGGGGGGACACATCATTGAAGTTGATACCTTCTTTTTGAGTGAACCACCTTGCGACTAATCATGCCTTGTATCTTTTCGACATCACTCCTTCAATTCCTTCCTGAATCTTGAAAATCCACTTACAGCTAACTAATTGTTGACATAGTAAAGTGGAAAACAAAAGTTTTGGAAGTATTATGGGTTTTATCGTATCCATAGGGATCAGAGCAAGGGAAAGAATGTCGTTCAATAGTTTCCGCATTTTTGAGCTTAGGTTGAATTGAAATAAAAATAAAACATATAAACAGGAAAATAAATACATTCTTTGGAGAGAATAACCTATCAGACATGAATATAGACTCACTCGTCACAAACTTAAACCTATCAATCAGTTGCACTCAACTTACAATAATCGCCATTATCATGACGTATCTCACACTTCAGTGTCCATTTCTGAAACACCTACGAGACATATCACAACCAAGGTTATCTCTAACGCAAAGTTGCAAGAACATCCATATTCTCGCGTCGGCGATCTCTCGCGCACAACAAAAACACTAAAAAATTAAGCTTAGATACATTAGTGATTGTCAGCTCTGAATCTATCTCTAGAATCTAGAAACTAACAAAAGTCCATCCCCAATCAGAATATATGAGGTATATCTCTATAGCAACACAAATCCAAACATAAATGCAAAAAGATCAAGGAAGACAACAATAATGATTTGTAAAGCAAGTTTTATACGACGCAATGAGCGATAAATATACATATGTTTAGAGAAAATATACAAACAAACCCAACACAAGAGAAATACACAAAGAGGAAGAGAGATAAACCGAACACCTTGCAGGTTGTCAGCTCCAATTGATGAAGAATCTACCTTCGATCATCAAAATGCAAGACCCAATGTTGTTTTCTAAGCTAATATACCAAGGAATGAAATGGATGGAGTTGGGAGAAAAAAATCCCCAAAACCATAATCTAAAAATCTGAATGAATTCTATTTATACAAAACTAAAAATCGCAGATCAAGCTTAGCCCGCTCAAGAGCGCTAAGCATGTTTCCTTTTATTTATCAAATCGACCTAGAGCGCGTTAAATGCCCACAAGTCGCGCTTAGCATGAAAATATCTGTCAAAACTGGTTCCTCATCTCCAGGGTGCGCTAAGCGCGCACAAACCACGCTTAGCCCAATCTGCAACACTTTATTTTCTTCCAAAACTCGCATCTTTGAAGCTTTATTTGATCTCGAACGCTCCATGCTTCAACCATGCGATAAATACCTACAAAAGAGATGAAAAACTATCAATCGGTACATAAATTAATCCAAAACAAAAGTAATACACAATATGTACAAATATAACTAAAACATGCAAATTCATGCACAATTTGAGGAAAAAGAGTCAATAAGTGCCGCAAACTATATACAAAAATAACTACAGTTTGACACTTATCACTAACTTGATCTCTTTAGGTTTATTGATCAGCTCCCAAGTGTTATTATCATGAAGAGATTTCATCTCATCATTCATGGCTTTCATCCATTCAGTCTTATTTCAACTCCTCATAACTTCCTTACAGTCTCTAGGTTCTTCATCTAGAACCTTACTCGCAGATATTAAGGCATAAGTTATGAGATCTGCATACCCAAGTCTCTGAGATGGCTTGATGACTCTTCTCGGTCTATTTCTTTCCATTAGGTAGTCATTGACAATTTTCTCAACTACCTCAGTATCTTCAGCATCTTGTGCTTCTTCTTTGACTTCCCTTGAGATACGCAATTCAGTATCAACATGCTCCACCTCAATAAAAATCTCTCCCTATTACAGCTCTTTAGATATTTATGCACTTCGACCAACGTCATCAGTTTTCTAGATAGCCATTTTAGCTTCGTTGAAAACTACATCTCGATTGGTGATACACCTTGAGTGACCTGGCTCTAGGCGCCATAGCTTATAAGCTTTGAATTCTTCAGGGTATCCCATTAACATGCATCTCGGAGCTCTAGGTTTGACCATGTCTTTCCTAATGTGAGCATAGGCTACGCAACCAAATACTCTAAGTTTATTGAGATCTGGAGGATGTGCCAATCAAACTTCTTCAGGTGTCTTCATATCTAACGCAATTGAAGGACGTCTGTTTATCAGATATGTTGCTGTCAAAACAGCCTCTGCCCAAAACACCTTTTTTAACCCAACACTAGTCAACATACATCTAACTCTTTCCAAAATAGTTCGATTAAATCTTGCAGCTAAACCATTTTGTTGGGAAGTGCTTGCAATACTAGAGGCTGCACAAAAACTATTGAACGGCTCTGTCATACCCCAAAATTTGCCCACACATTTTCTCCTATTCAAATTCAAATCAAAACACAAAGCTTCAAGACACACTCTCCTAAGCAAAGATCAGAGAATTAGGGTTTGACTTATTCAAAGGAAAATCAGTAAAATCAATGGCTCCAAGGAATCTCATATGGCTCAATATGTCTCACATCATCTCCAAGACAAGTATCAAGTCTCATCTCAAAGGATTGATCACTCAAATGTTCAGAAGGTCAACAGTCTACTGGTTGACCTAAAAGTCAACAGTGGGCAAAATAAAGTCAAAAACTCTTGATTTTTTGTCAAGATCCTCATATTGAAGTATCATTCACCATTTTATCAATAATTGATCATGGTTCATCAAGGAAAGATCAAAAATCAACAAATCAAAAGTTTCTAAATTAGGGTTTGTATAGGAGAAAGTCAACTGAACTTTGACCAGCCATAACTTTCACATGGAACATTAAAAATTTACCATCCAAAGCTCATTTTGAAGGAAATTGAATTCTCTACAATTTTGTCTCTCACATGCCAAGTCTAAAAATGCTTCATTTGAGAGATATGGACCAAAACATTATAGGTCCTTTTCAAAAGTCAACAAAAAGTCACTTTTTTCAAAAGGATATATAAGGAGCATGGAAAAGAATTTTGATATGAGACCAAAGACACTGGTTGGAGGACTCTCTAAAGTTTCTAAAAAGGCCTAGAACACTTCCATACCTCAAAAATTGAGAGAGATAGGCCTTGTCAAAGTTGGACTATTTTGGAGGGAAAAATGTGAAAAAATTTGGATTTTTTGCAAATGAGCCCAAGATCTTTTGACTCAGTCTTGATCCACAAGTCATCTAAAGCCCAAGAATCAACTCCCACGAATTTATGTGATTTATTTAATTTATTATGATTTTTTATTCAATTAAAAAAAGGATTAAAATCAAATAAATCGAGATAAAATCAAATATTTGATTCAAGAGCTCAAAAGGATCAAATCCAATCTCCAATTATGTCCCATAATCATCACAATTTCGTGCACATGCTAATTGAAAGAAATATGGATCATTTAGGGGCAAATTTAGAAGATTTTAACAAATTTTCCAATCAAATTTCTCAAGATAGGAATCAAAGATTTAAAGAGATTTGCTACACAATTGTTAACCTAAAAACCACCTCCTATATATTCTGATGAGAACCACAAGCTAGGGAGGAATTTTGTGCAGTCTTAGAAATCCTAACCGAGTCCTAAAAGTGCAAGAAAGATCAAATTCGTTTTGAAATTGGTAGCTCGATTCAAGGTGTTTAGAGGATCAAAACGCATCCCTGAGACATCACTGAAGTGTTTTCAATCGTTGTCTGAGGCTGGGACGCTCAGAGTTGCTTGCGATTTGCCACGATTTGTTCACTTCAAACATGAGTCGAATTGCATGATTCTCACATTCTTTGCACATTTCAATTGCATATTTAAGTTTGTCTTGATGTCAATGTTGTTTCTGGTTTATTTAATTACAGTATAGATGCAGATTTGATACGATGCCATTGTTAGGTTTACAAACCTTAATTTAGGCTTTCGTTAAATAGGAAAAATTAGGGGTAGAAATTGAGTCCATTGGATTCAGAGGACGAATTGCAATCGATCCATAGTTTCACACTTAATTGATATTGTGTATTTGAGATTTTTGAAGTTCACAGGTGCTGTAGCGACGGAACCATGTCTGTGGGTAAAACATTGCCTCTAAAACGACAGCAAGAGGTTGATGGTGATCGCGTGTTACGACGCTAGTGGCCGGTTTAAAATCTGGCGCGTTTTCTTTTTTGATCATTTAATGGATTCGTTTTTATTATACTCTATGCGCCCATATAGCATCATCAGCGTGTTGGCCTGTTGGTGGAGGTACGTTTGGCCATCAAGGAGTCCTGGGTTCGATCCCTGGCTCCTTCATGTATTTTTGTGTATTTTCCTTGATTCAGATCCCATGTTGCTCGCCCTTGAGGGACTATCATGCGCTTCAACGCAACAGCCACTGGATCGTGAATGTCTAAGATCTAATGCTCCTGAATCGAAGGACCATGTGGTGCACCCTTGGTCCTACCATACAGGATTAAAAAGCTAAGAAATTTTTATCTTTTTTTTATTATTTTTATTTTTCTTACACAATTTGTTTTCTTTTTAATTTTAATATATATTATTAATAACAAAAAACCTTTTATTTATTTTTCTTAAAATTCTTTCAAACTTCTCTTTCACAAAATATATATTAAAATAAAATAGATTTATTTTAATTATTAGTCATTTTATTTGCTTCTTTAAATTTAATTTAAATTGTTTAAGTCATTTATTTTATTATTAATTTTCATTAATTGGTTAAAATAAATATTAGGATTAGACATTTAATCGAAACTAGTTTTTCCATCGATTTAATTAATTAGGTTGAAAAACCAATAATTAATTAAATCGATTATTTATTCTATTATCCAGGGTTAACTTGTACCCTAATCAGGGTTTACGAAAGTACATACCTACACTAAAAAATATTTCCTTTGTGCATTTTTTCAGGGTTATCATCAGACATCTTCCTAATTTGTGCCTCGCTTATTACGAAGCTAAGTCCTGACCCTGTTATTTTATTTAAATATGTGTTTGTCTTATAAAATATTATTGGGGTTTCATCCTTAAAAGTCAATGGACTCTTCCTACACTCACTTTCTTTTTGCCTGTGCTTTGCCAATTTTCAAGGTTAACCCCGAGGGCTTCTCGCCAACCATATCAGATCAAATTCAAAGCTAAGTGCCTTTTATTCATTTATTTTATTTTTAGGGTTAGTAACATTCGCCTCCGAACCGATTATGCACTCACCCTATTTTGCTTTCCATTTTTCTACTTTTTCTTCAGGGTTTGTCAAGTGCCAAAGCTTCGCATAGTCGGTAATCCTAAACCCTAATTATTACTTATGTTAGACTTAATTGTTTATTATTCCACTGGTTTCAATTTCCCTCTCCCTCCGCTGGTTTCAATTTCCCTCTCCCGTTATTGCTTTAATTATTAATTGTTGTGGTTAGTAATTTTAGGGAGTGATAACTTTGAATTGAATCTAGAATCACTTAACTATAAGATAAATATCTGAAATTGATCACGTGATTGGTGCACACACGCACACTTTTGGGGTAACCTCTCTGTTGCCTGTTGCCTTGTGTTTTGCAGAATAGCCAGTCCCTCGAATACGAGGATACCTCAGCCATGTTGCCTCGATTAAAGATCATGGTCCCTAATGATGCTGCCTTCGATACACATGATCTTGACCCTCGGAAGTTGCCTACGAAAAGGCTGAGGTATCTTCTGGTTGCCTAAACGAAAGGCTATTCTGGTTCTTCCCTTAGACTACCTGCCTCCCTATGGCATGGGACAGTCTTATGGCGAACGAACTCTCGATGACCCTTCAACCTCCAAACGAAAGGCTTCCTGCCCTCTTATGGAATGGGTAGAACCTTTCATCCTGAAAGGCTAAAAGAAACCTATCATCTAAGTTTAAGGTAATTGCTCCTAATCGCCTTGCTCTGGCTAAAACTGTTTTCTCATATTCTTTCTCATAAATCTTCAAAATGGCTACGCTCATTTACGAGCTAAAGTCCATATTCTTCTTCTACATTTCTTTTCAAAAACGAGCAAAGCAATTAAGAGCCCATGGAAAACCATGGATGCAAAGGGTGCCTTACACCTTCCCTTTGCATAAATTACCCCCCGAACCCTGTTTTCTTTATAATGTTTTTTTCTGTTTCTTTTAGCCTTTCTAACTTGTTTGGATAAAATAAAAGTCGGTGGCGACTCTTGCTATCCGCGACATTTCGATAAAAAAGTCAGTTCACCGTATTACAGGCTCATTGCAAAATTCAAGGCCATTCTCGATTCTCAACCTCTTGGCCTTTCTTCTAGATTGATTTTTGACCAGAGTCTTCCAACTTTTAAAATTCTCAAAAGTTTCATCCTTAGTGTTCTGGATGAAAACCCATAACTTTCTAGAATAATCATCAATTGTGGATAGAAAATATCTTGCTCCTGAATGTGAAAGACACCTCGCAGGCCCCCATAGACCAGCATGAATGTAATCAAGGGATCCACATGTTCTTTGTTTGCCTTTATTGAACTTCACTCTACAAGATTTTCCAAGTACACAGGGTTCACAAAACTTAAGCTTTTCAACTTTGTCTCCACCAAGCAAATTTCGTTTCCCTAATTCGACTAGACTCCTTTCACTGACATGGCTCAATCTCATATGCCAAATTTTGTCTTCGACAAAGGTTTTGTGGATGCAACATCTGTAGAACCACTTACAACTTCAGCCTCAAGGGTATATAAGCCTTGTTTCTTCATGCCTCTCAAGACTTCCTTCGACCCCATCATGACTCTTAGGATACTTTTCTCTCCTTGAAAAACATATCCTTTCTTGTCGAATTCACCAAGAGAAATCAAATTTCTCTTTAAATCATGAACATACCTGACTTCAGTCAACAATCTTATTGACTCATCATGAAGCTTGAATCTCATAGATCCAACACCTGCAATCTTGTAAGCTTTGTTGTTTCCCAGCAATACAGATCCACTATCTTGATCACATAGTTCTTCAAACAAGTCTTTATTTTGAGTCATGTGCCAAGTGCAGCCTGAATTTGAAAATTCTGGTAAGACAGACTCAGAATGTCATACGCAATGTCACGACACCTTTTCTGTCATCAGCTTAGCTGAGGCAGTACATACAGATCCCTCAATTTTTGATTACTTCTTGAATTCAGAAGTCCATGAGTGCTGGGATCATATTAGTTCAGTTAACACAAATAACTCTGCTTTGCAGAGGTTCTGTGATAGCACAATCATTAAACCAAACACAGATGTCATGCATGATGTTATGATATCCAAATTGAACAAACAAATAAACAATGCAGAAACATAAACAACACACAGAATTGTTCACCCAGTTCGGTTCTAACTAACCTACTATGGGGGAAACCAAGCCAAGAAGGAAATCCACTATCAGTAGTCTTAATTTGAAGCTAAACTCCCCCGTTTACAACTTCGCACTTAAACCCTACCCAATGCAATTTCTACCTAGGTTCTCCCTAGATATGGAATATCTCCATTCCACTCCCAATCATAGCAATAATGTCTAGCAGTCAACAACTCAGCCACTGCATCGACAGCCTAATTCCCAACACTCTAAACACAAATAAACACAATATCAACTTGAAGTTGCTTACAAGCTTCCTCCAAGAACAAACCTTCACTCATTGCTTCATAGCTTCTGAGTGATTACACTAAACCTCTCACCTACATGCTTTCAGCCAAGACATTGTCTTCACTCATCTTGAATGAATACACAACTTGCTTCAAGTAAAGGCGATTGACCAACAATTTGGTCATGTACAAACTTTCAAGTTTCGACCACAAACTCGTCGCCGTCGTCTCTTTCGAAACATGTTGGAGAACCTTATCACCAAGGCTCAATAAGATGGCGTTGTGAGCTTTCTCTATTATAGTCGTTTTCTCCTTCTCCGTTAATGCAACGTCCATGGTTGCGGCTCCCTTCAACACTTCTAACTAACCCTTCTGAACTAGTAGGGCTTTCATCTTCAAGTGCCACAGACGGAAATCATTCACTTCGGTGAACTTTTTAATCTCATACTTTGTTAACAGCATTCTTCTCAACGCTCACTGCACCAATTTCCTGTGATATCGATGCCAAGAACAAAGTATAATAGATTTATTTTATTGTAAAGAAAACCCATAAGGGTAGGAAAGAGGGAAGCAAGAGGAACACAATGAAATTGATTATAATGAAATTGGTTATAAACTATTATTCTTTACTTTATTTTTTGAAACAAGATTACAAGTGTTACAGAATAACAAATAACATCTCTCACGCTAATTAGAATTTGCCGTGTGTAATGATGAGAGACTAGTATGCTATTTATAATAAAACTAATACACTAAACTAATGGACTTTTACACAAAAACCCATTACACAAGCTAACTTAGGGAACAAGCTAACTTAAATAATTGGGCATAATAAATAGGTCCAATTCGACATGCTAACAATCCAAGCATACTTCGACTACAACATGTGAACAAATTTTGAATACATACTAATTTCTTGTCGAATTGTCAAACCAATAAGTTGCCCTTCGACCCTACTAGATTTCGATCCAATATCTCACAATAATAATAAAATAAGTTTATTGTCTAATAAATTTGTAAAGCTATTACAAATTTCTATGTCTTTGTTGATCTTCTTGAAACGCCACCCCGACCTTTCAATAGTTTGACAATTATCAACAATATTTGAATGTTGTTCAAAATATTAAACATTGCATCATCTTGTGAGTTACCCAAAGATAATTATGCAATACAAAAACACCTATAACATCAATTTAGATCTTAACACTACATTGTGACATTTTATTAAGTATCATCCATTATGTCTTTAACACTCTAAATGAGTTTTTTATACAATTTCTAAAAGATGAATGTGTGTGGTTAAAGACTTCTTGAACATTAGTCAAGGGCTCATGTTCAAATTGAGACTCATGGTACCTTATCTAAGATAAGACATCAAATATCCTCCTCTTTCAAGATATCCTTTATTGACTTAATAACATCTACCTATTAAAAAAGAAAAAAAAAGTTTAACTAATAAAACAAAATTGAAATTCATAGAGAGAGCAATGACATTTTCCCCGCTTTCTTAGCGCTTATCAAACCCTCGATTTCAATATTCCTTAATTAAATGATCTTTCAATTTATTACGATACTTTTTAGCTTCAGATTTCTCCTACAAAAGAAAATTAACTATTAATCTTAAGGTCTTATATTAAATCATTTTAATTGTAAATTAACTAAAATTATTTATTTAAAAAATTGACCTTAATTTTTCTATCACACCACTCATTTGAACAATTAAGATTTATTATATAAACTTCCTAATGCACCAATCTTTTTTCATAAAATAAAATTTATTCTTTAAAGCTTTTGTCAAACAACTTTGATTGGTGGCATATTTAAACTCTAAGTTAATTTTCTTCCATTTAAATTATTCATGTCTATTCTTCTAATAAACATGATACAAATGTCACAAATATCTTTTCATACTCATGTGTCTAATGAAATTTGATTCCTTCTCTTTTATCTTTATTTAAAGTCATCTTATAAACTTGACAACAGCCAACAATGATGCTTAGGGTTTTTGAGCTATAGGAATTAAAAAAAAAAATTTTCACCCACCTCTTAACCTTTCTGCCCATCCCTGGTGAATTTACCACACTACCCCTTGTTTCGGAAGTTCATTTCCGAAAAGGTACTTTTTTTGTAAAAAAAAGGTGTTTTCGGAAATGTATCTCCGAAAACGTGTTTTTTTTAATATAAAATATTGATTTCGGAGATGCATCTCCGAAATAAAGTTACTTTTCAGAAAATGTGGTGTTTTCGGAAGTTCATCTCCGAACGCACCCCTCTTGAGGGAATTCGGAAATGAACCTCCGAATTTATGTCTGGACAGAAGAAAAATGAAAAACAACAACGATTCGCTTTATTTAATCGGGTGAAGATTACAACGATAATATTACTGAAAATTAAAGTTACATATTGTTGAACACGGGTAGGTGGGGATGAGTCAACATTTTGATAACGTCGTCCGCCGATCTTTGAAGTTTCGCGTCCAACTCGATCGGGCCTTTCGAAGAAAATCGGTCGAACGTTGTCCACAAAACCGCTAAATCTTCGTCGTTCTTGATCTCAAAAGGTGTGAACTTAATGCCTCCCTCGTCGTTAAGCGATGGCGAGCGGTACTCGAGCTTGACAACCTTTTGATTCTCGGGATAGCGCAAAAGCGTGTTAAGCGACGGTATCAACTCCGCAAACGGCGTATCGCGCGAGAAGCAAAATTGGAACGGCATCGGGTAGCCGGTTTCAAAGTAGACGAATGCTAGGTGGGGGTAGGTTTGTGTCATTTGTGTTTTGTGGTGTGAAGAGGATGAAGAAGAGTGTGTAGTATTTATAGACTTATTGGAGCATTGATGGCCCAACAAACCTTATCCTGCCTCAGGGGACTTTTCGGAAATGAACTTCCGAAAATAGGAGGCAGACAAGCATATTTCGGAAGTTCATTTCCGAATTATGCAGAAACAGACATAAATTTTGCATTTTGTTGATTGCTTAGTGTGTTGTGTAAATTGGACAAATGGAAGGTACATTAAACATAAATTAGACAAAGATGACATAAAACATACTTATATTATATATGTATTGAATCGGTCCGATTTTACATGATAAACAACAATACATACAAAAATGGTCATTACAAACCAAAAACGATCCGAAACGAACTAAAATTCACCGAACCAATCGGTGGATCCTAAGTCCAAAATAGGCACGTTCTTCGACCGCTCTCTATTTTGCTCGCGCTCTTGGCTCATCATTTCTTCAAACTCCGCCATTCTTGAAATGAAAGGATCCGGCCAAGTCTCCGCCTCATTTGAACGATGTACGGTCCATTGACAACAAGTAGCCGGTATAGGACACCCCGGTTTAAAAAACACTTGGACGAAGTGCCGCGATCGTAGATACCCGATGCATATGATCTGGCCCGACGAGTCCAATGGCGGTCGACTATGAAGTGGAAAGAAAGTCTCACTTAGTCCAAACCTCGTCAAATCGACGCATACAATATCATATGCACTTGCTATTAGATGACCCATATCGGGGAATGACATCCACTTCGAAACCGGAGCGATACCGGTAAGTGATGGAACAAGTGAATCATGAATTTTCGCAAACTTTTCTTGATTTTCATAGAGTCGGCCGTAAATGTCCCGATACGAAGTCAACTCCGCAATAAGTTCCCGTCGGACTAAAGTGTGATTATTTTCCCCTTTACCGAGCAAACCCGCAACGGCCCGATATCCACAATTGTCGTCGCCTCTAACATCAACGATGTTATCGATATATTTGTGCATAAAAAGTGGCATCTCATCAATGTAGACAATGGGTGATTTTTTTATCGGCGGTGTGCGAGGTGGCTTCGAAATACGGGCACCTTTGTTACCACTACACTTGGACTTAGGTGTCTCATGAATTTCCGGGAACGATGCATCAACATGTTCAAAGTAGGAAGGAGATCATTTTGTTGACGTGTCATCTTGTGTAATTTTGGACTTTTTCGGTGCACCTTTCGTCTTAACCGGTTGAGATGGCGGTTTCAAATCGGTGGTCTCCGGAAATGCGATCTTTCGCAATTGTTCTTTTATATGCATTTTTGTTGTGTCGTCCGCTTTAGCAAACTTCTCCATTATCACTTCCAACTCGTCGGAGATGGTGATTTTGGAGTCATTTTCTTTCGGCGGGTCAAAATCATCAAAACGAAGTTTCTTCCAATGGTCGGCTACCTCATCCATGCGTATGGGTGAATTCAACTTTTTCTTTTTTGCAAGTATACAAGCACATGGAAGGCCGTATGTCTTTCTAATGGTGCACCCATATAATGAACTATCCGTCCACGTGGTCTCCGACCGCTTAGCTTCATGAAACAAAAAATTCAAACCCGTTCGAGATATGTTGTAAATCAATTGGGAGAATAGAATTTGGCCCTTATACCGGTGTTCCATAACCGTCTTGCTCCGACCGAACGATGTTTGAATTTCATTGTGTTGATTTTGGAGCATTTGGCTGACGGTGTCCCATCCCCGACACAAATCTCCCTTGCTATCACCCAACCACCTCTTGAAGACCGCATGTGCGGATTCAACTCGGTTAGTCGTGGTGCAACCAAGATGTCTAACCCGATTTGTCCAAGCGCACACGACTTTTTCTCTAACTTTGTCAAGAATGGTGGATTCGACGTAATGACAAAAAGTCTTAATGGAACCACACAAAGACCTAAAGTGTACCAATTTCTCGGTATACACCTCTTCGGAGTATGCATCCAAAATTTCCCTCCATGCCGCCATTATCCTATCAACCACAACACCGGCTTTGACAACTTTACCATTTTCATCCGGCCTATCTTTTGTCCCAACCGCGGGTTTCAACTTGCTTCTCACGTTGCAAGTTATGTGATACCGGCAAAGTAAAGCGGTAGATGTCGGGAAGACGGTATCGACCGCATTCATCAAAGCATTGTCCCGATCGGTGACAATGACGTTTGGCATAACCTATTGATCAACTAACAAAGACTTGCAAATTCCCAAGGCCCACGTAAAGTTGTCTTCTTTTTCACACTCCAAAAAAGCAAACCCCACGGAATAAGTCTTGTCTGTCGAGGTCACACCGACTATCTCTAGAAGCGGAAGCCTATATTTGTTTGTCTTGTACGTCGAATCCATGACTAGAACGGTTGGAAATGTGTTGAATAATTTGATATTTTCGGGATGAGTCCAAAAAATATCACGCACCGTAACTTTATCCTCGGAGGTTCGGAAGCTTGAAACATATTTGTTATCGTCTAGTAGTTTCAAAAGTTGTTGCATTTCCGACCGAGGGCCCATATTCAATACTTTGAGATTGTGCCGTTCATTGTAAACTTGCTTGATATTTGAAACGCTATCCGGATTCTTACGCTTCAAATCGGCAAGTATGTTGCGAGGCGCCACTTTGACTATCGTTAGGTCCGATATCACATTCCTCTCTTCGCGGGACAAACGACACGCCATTGGATGTCCGTGTAACTTGACATCCAAGGCATGATTATGAATTCCACAAATTACGGTTAACCGCCACAAATCATCAACCCTCCGAGTAGCATGTAACACCCGTCTAAACCCCACGGAAATTTATAAAATAATTTTCAGAGTAAAACATGAAAACAAGGGTGCCACAATTCAATTTAAAACAAATTATCATAAATTCATTGTCATGCTTTCACTAAGGAACAATCTATCATAATACATAAACCTCTCATGTTTACACAGCGGAAAAATTATCATACGGATAAGCATAACATCATCTATGCAATATCCCACATAATTTAATACAATAACAACACGATAGAGTATCATCATAAACTCTAATCTAACGTTCCCCCAGTGTTACAATATCAGAGCATGACACCTGACGCTACACTAATACACTGACTTATGAGCTAATCCTCACCAGTCAAAAGCAACTATCCTCAATCTGAAAATGTCAACAGTAAGGGTGAGTCTCATCACAGTTAACAAATGTTATTGCATCTTAAATAACAACACATCATAGTTATATTATTCACCCAATTTCATCATATTCAGATTATCAGGAACATCTATCGTTTACACAAACATCAACAGAACACATCTTTCAAACAGACAATCATACTCAACATTAATTCAACAAAACACCCAACCAACACATCATCAATATTTATAACACTGGAATACATCCAATCATGTTATAAAAGTATGCATATGTATGAACTGACACTATGCATGTGGTACCAACCTCATCAAATGGGAATAACCCATGACCGATCCAACATCATCAAGATACGACCCTGCCAGCACAGATTCCACACAATGGGAATCATGCCCTTCACTGATCCAACACACCCTTATGGATACAGTATCATCAATGAACATGAATGAATGCAACATATACAACATACTATACCATCGTCAAGTCTAATGAGTAACATCATCAAATACCCATTTCATCATCATCATCATCATCATCAAAGTATGTTTATATACATTAGCATCATTCAAATATAATCAATCATCATCATCATCATTAAAGAACATACAAGTGTCTACATCAATCATCATCATCAAAAATAAGGACACACATGTATTCACATCATTTCAAAGCAATTCAGTCATCATCATACGACTCTAAACAAATCATCACATCATAATGTTTTTCAAAACAACATCTCATATTGTCACATTTCATCATATATGTCAACAATACATCATCCAATTAAACAAATCATCACATGATTAATATGTCAATATATCATGTATTTAACACATCTCATCACATATATGTACAATACATCATACACCAAGAAATAAAATCATATTTAAAAACAATTGGATTCACACCTCATTTCATCATTTAAAACATAGGCTATCTCATAAGATTCATCGTGCTCGAAACGGCACTAAAAACGGACCTACGGTTCGAAAGTTACACATCATTTAACTTTTCAAGAAAACAACTAACGCTACAGCACGCGGCGCAACCAAGACTTCGCAGCACGATGCGAGGAAAAAGTACGCCTTCGCGGCGCCAACACTAGGACGCGGCGCGAACTGGCGATTTCACAGATTTTCGGGTCTGCGTCAGGTCCTGCGATCTGACTCAATCTGAGTCCAAAACTGACTCTAAACGTCATATACAGGCAGTTAATAATCAATTGCATCATTATTCATCATCACACATCAAAACAACACATAATCAATCAATAATCCATGCAATTTTCATCAATTCATAACCTCCCTAAACCCGACATATAATCCAATTGACTCAACAACATCCCTAATCAATATTATTATCCAAGAATACGATAATAGATGATAACCGGAGAGTCCCCCCTTACCTTAGCCAAAGATTCTTGATTGGTCTCTCCCTCCATTGCTCCTCTTCACGTACCAGCTTCCCGATCCCTCATCTCCTCTGCCCTGCTTTTCACGTTTCTTTTCTTATTCTCAATTCCTTATTATTTTATAAAATAACCTTTTAATTGGAATAAAACTTTTACTAACATAACACCCCCTCATTCTTAACATCACACTTGGCCCAACACCATAAACCATCCTTTTCCAATTAATTCCCACAACCACCTATAATTCTAATTATTAATTAAATTTCCATTTAAATTAAAAATTAAAATATACGGGTGTTACAACTCTCCCCCACTAAAAGAGTTTTCGTCCTCGAAAACATACCTCAAGTAACCAGCTCGTATAAGAGTCCTCCACCTGACTCTTCAGCTCCCAATTAACATTACCATCGGTCAATCCTCAAAATCCATCTGACATCACCAACAGGGAACATGTTTCATACATTTAAATCCTAGTTCTTACGTCGCATTTGACCATCAAAAGTTGTACCACTCATTATATCTCTAAAAGGTTAACTACAATAGAACATTGAGGCATAACCTATACAATACACTCAACAACTGAGTAATACAATTACACAATCCATAGTATGATCACACTGATCAACACTGCAGTAATGCATTCCATCTACCAAACATACCAACCTTAGACACACTTTTCTATCTAAGTGATAATGTAATACTTACATTTTTCATCAACCACTTCCTTCAAGAAACTCAATACTCGTATTCTTATATCGTTGAATTCCAATTATCTGACTCCTCTTAAGTCACACCAGTAATTATCCAACACGTTACATTCCGCTTTTTCCGCACTACTCTGACTACTCATCACAATCATCTATACCAAATAGATTTCTGAGTTTTACCCGATTCCGACTCTCTTTACTCATTCGTTTCAAGGATCATTCTTCATCATTCATGGTACCAATTTACCACTCAATAATACTTACTCGAACTCAAAAACAAATTCTTGAGTTTTTACATCTATTAAACATCCCGGCCATCAGAACGAGTGCACACAAGTAATTATAATCACGCTCATCAGTCTCAATACGACATTTCTTACAAAACAACTCAATTTGAGTTTCGCTCTTTTCTAAGAATTAAATCAATTTCTCCCTTCATAGAGTATAATTCCTCATTATATATGGAATCTACAATAACCCCTTAACAATAACACAAAATTATTACAACGTCATATAGCATCAACTCTTCGTTTTAATTTCGCCGGATACATACTCGTTAACTACGTACAACCGTAATAACATATTCATCATCTCGGCAATTATTCAAAAGAGTTATAATTTTTTGACACGACATCCTTACATCCACTGGATTCTAAATCCAACATATAGATCAACACATATGTTCTATGTAGGCTTCCGACATATTAATTCCTTTACTGCCCGCGAGTAGTACTCATAACACTACTCCACATCACACTTTCGCTGCGCGACTCTGATTACCCGTCTTAAGCCATCATCCACCATGTTGCACTCTTTCATATTCACTTCTTCATAAGTTCACACAACATAGTGAGTGATTATTCTCACGACTTAGTATTCATCACATCTTAAACCATTAAGGTAACAAAACAAGCTTATCTCTTCTATATGATTCCATCTACCACCAACAAGAGATTTAGGGTGATCAAGTCCTAAATTTGTCAATATTAGTTGAAAATCATATTTAAGCATAAACCGTCGTTACTACATAATAGTGTCCATTTTCCGAGTTTGCACCCAAACTCATTAACATCTTCATAGTCCAATAATTCACTACGGTGTCCTTATAGAATATCCTTCTGAGGCTCAAAACATCAGTTACACAAATCCAATCACTCAACCTCATTACATCATTTTCGTCGATTCTTAATTCACCGCCTTTACTTTGGTAATTCAAAGTCAACCTATCGATCAAGTCAACATCATCTTTCTGACCTTCTCTAATCTTGTTAAGAATACTACTAGTCATCTTCTAGCACACTCAATCTAACACTATTAGGAGTGCCTTCACATACTAACTCAAGTCTCTAAATTGTCCAATTAAATCCAACTCATTCATCATTAGCACCGACATTTTAAGGACTTCTTACGCAACACAATAGCACAACATTTTCCCCATTAGGATGGTAATTAAAACCAAAATCCTAATCCAAAAATATATTCTAATCATCTCTACTGCCTCATATTAAGCCCTTTCTGATCAAAGAGGTACTTCAACTCTTATGATCACTAAACACTTCGAATTTTGAACCATACAATTAGCCTGCAAGACCAAGACAACATTCATAACTCGTGGTTTTAATCCAAATTCTATTACATCCTTCACGTCCAAATATCATCCCACTCGGAATCTCAACAAAGTCTTCCTCACGTCAACAAATGTTAGAAATTCCCTACAATTCTTCTTTTATACTTATCGTTATTTTGCCATCACAAATACGATTCAAAGGGTTCTAAAGTTTATCCCATCTTTACTACTAATGCACTCTTCACTAAAATTCATCGGTCCTCAAACCATCCTTATTACCGAACATCTCATCAACAACATGTTACACTCAATTTTGTTTCCAACAATCACGGTAGTAAGCATTCTTATTCAACAAGTTTCACGCTTCCATAACCGACTTCAGAATCTTTCCTCATAGGGTCACTCTACTGTATTTATAACTCTCCCATAAATTAGAACACAATCCCTCCTCTTCGTAGGTTCAAACGGCACATTAATCCGACACTCGGAACTCAAGATATGAATTTTCCAATCATTGCCCGAAAATGCAACACTGGTATCATGCAGCGACACTCTATACGATATATCCAAAACTCCTCAATTGGTAAATTCAATTCTTAAAATTACTCCTCAACAAACCTTCTAATTATTCCTTCGATCCATTCAACACTGACACTGACATCCCGTGCAGTACCAATAAACAAGTCTAGTTATAAGAACAAGAGTAACCGTAACTCCACCTCTTTCCAACGTCATCCTGTCACAATTAAATATGTTACAGCTGCTGCAACTATTTTTATAACAAAGTTCATCTCGTTAGCTTTCCGACGCTTCAAACGGAACTCAATTCGGATGTCCAGAACTCCAGTTATGAATTTTCGAAGTTCCGCAGCTATTCAGCAACTTTCCTGCGTTTTGCTTACGAAAATCTCTCTCCAAAACTCATTCTCTTCAACTCTATCACATTCCAAACAGCCCCTTATTGTATCTCTTCACTTCCAAACATCCTTATAACTTAAGCGACACATTCTCCCGCCGAAGTCCGCTTTCTGCAACATCACGACAACAATCCTCCTTGCAAACTCGTAACTGAACCTCTTCCGAGACGCAAGGCTACTCAACTGACAACTTCGCAGCACACCAGCAGAGCTGACACATCGCAACTCTCCAATCTCCTTCTCTTACAATAACTGTCAATTACCTCTAATCACCTTCCTTCAAGATGTTCCAACTCAATTCCCAGTGAAGTCTTAATTCCAAGTCACCTTCAACTCGGGAAACAACAAACTCCGACAACGCTCGCACAGTTTCCAACAACACCCTACTGAATCAATCTTCTTCAACTGAAACATAACCGAGAAGCGAAGCTTCTCCCCCACTTGTTTCAATCCCACACCTGCAACAAACAACCAAGTACCGACAGTGATTCACTCACATGTCGCGTACCAAGGAATAATACACCGACAGTATACAACTGTCGTGCAGCTCAACTGACTCGACAATTGGCCGGACGGACCGACCTGCTCTGATACCACTATTGTAACACCCTTCTAAACCCCACGAAAATTTATAAAATAATTTTCAGAGTAAAACATGAAAACAAGGGTGCCACAATTCAATTTAAAACAAATTATCATAAATTCATTGTCATGCTTTCACTAAGGAACAATCTGTCATAATACATAAACCTCTCATGTTTACACAGCGGAAAAATTATCATACGGATAAGCATAACATCATCTATGCAATATCCCACATAATTTAATACAATAACAACACGATAGAGTATCATCATAAACTCTAATCTAACGTTCCCCCAGTGTTACAATATCAGAGCATGACACCTGACGCTACACTAATACACTGACTTATGAGCTAATCCTCACCAGTCGAAAGCAGCTATCCTCAATCTGAAAATGTCAACAGTAAGGGTGAGTCTCATCACAGTTAACAAATGTTATTTCATCTTAAATAACAACACATCATAGTTATATTATTCACCCAATTTCATCATATTCAGATTATCAGGAACATCTATCGTTTACACAAACATCAACAGAACACATCTTTCAAACAGACAATCATACTCAACATTAATTCAACAAAACACCCAACCAACACATCATCAATATTTATAACACTGGAATACATCCAATCATGTTATAAAAGTATGCATATGTATGAACTGACACTATGCATGTGGTACCAACCTCATCAAATGGGAATAACCCATGACCGATCCAACATCATCAAGATACGGCCCTGCCAGCACAGATTCCACACAATGGGAATCATGCCCTTCACTGATCCAACACACCCTTATGGATACAGTATCATCAATGAACATGAATGAATGCAACATATACAACATACTATACCATCGTCAAGTCTAATGAGTAACATCATCAAATACCCATTTCATCATCATCATCATCATCATCAAAGTATGTTTATATACATTAGCATCATTCAAATATAATCAATCATCATCATCATCATCATCATTAAAGAACATACAAGTGTCCACATCAATCATCATCATCAAAAATAAGGACACACATGTATTCACATCATTTCAAAGCAATTCAGTCATCATCATACGACTCTAAACAAATCATCACATCATAATGTTTTTCAAAACAACATCTCATATTGTCACATTTCATCATATATGTCAACAATACATCATCCAATTAAACAAATCGTCACATGATTAATATGTCAACATATCATGTATTTAACACATCTCATCACATATATGTACAATACATCATACACCAAGAAATAAAATCATATTTAAAAATAATTGGATTCACACCTCATTTCATCATTTAAAACATAGGCTATCTCATAAGATTCATCGTGCTCGAAACGGCACTAAAAACGGACCTACGGTTCGAAAGTTACACATCATTTAACTTTTCAAGAAAACAACTAACGCTACAGCACGCGGCGCAACCAAGACTTCGCGGCGCGATGCGAGGAAAAAGTACGCCTTCGCGGCGCCAACACTAGTACGCGGCGCGAACTGGCGATTTCACAAATTTTCGGGTCTGCGTCAGGTCCTGCGATCTGACTCAATCTGAGTCCAAAACTGACTCTAAACGTCATATACAGGCAGTTAATAATCAATTGCATCATTATTCATCATCACACATCAAAACAACACATAATCAATCAATAATCCATGCAATTTTCATCAATTCATAACCTCCCTAAACCCGACATATAATCCAATTGACTCAACAACATCCCTAATCAATATTATTATCCAAGAATACGATAATAGATGATAACCGGAGAGTCCCCCCTTACCTTAGCCAAAGATTCTTGATTGGTCTCTCCCTCCATTGCTCCTCTTCACGTACCAGCTTCCCAATCCCTCATCTCCTCTGCTATGCTTTTCACGTTTCTTTTCTTATTCTCAATTCCTTATTATTTTATAAAATAACCTTTTAATTGGAATAAAACTTTTACTAACATAACACCCCCTCATTCTTAACATCACACTTGGCCAACACCATAAACCATCCTTTTCCAATTAATTCCCACAACCACCTATAATTCTAATTATTAATTAAATTTCCATTTAAATTAAAAATTAAAATATACGGGTGTTACAACTCTCCCCCACTAAAAGAGTTTTCGTCCTCGAAAACATACCTCAAGTAACCAGCTCGTATAAGAGTCCTCCACCTGACTCTTCAGCTCCCAATTAACATTACCATCGGTCAATCCTCAAAATCCATCTGACATCACCAACAGGGAACATGTTTCATACATTTAAATCCTAGTTCTTACGTCGCATTTGACCATCAAAAGTTGTACCACTCATTATATCTCTAAAAGGTTAACTACAATAGAACATTGAGGCATAACCTATACAATACACTCAACAACTGAGTAATACAATTACACAATCCATAGTATGATCACACTGATCAACACTGCAGTAATGCATTCCATCTACCAAACATACCAACCTTAGACACACTTTTCTATCTAAGTGATAATGTAATACTTACATTTTTCATCAACCACTTCCTTCAAGAAACTCAATACTCGTATTCTTATACCATTGAATTCCAATTATCTGACTCCTCTTAAGTCACACCAGTAATTATCCAACACGTTACATTCTGCTTTTTCCGCACTACTCTGACTACTCATCACAATCATCTATACCAAATAGATTTCTGAGTTTTACCCGATTCCGACTCTCTTTACTCATTCGTTTCAAGGATCATTCTTCATCATTCATGGTACCAATTTACCACTCAATAATACTTACTCGAACTCAAAAACAAATTCTTGAGTTTTTACATCTATTAAACATCCCGGCCATCAGAACGAGTGCACACAAGTAATTATAATCACGCTCATCAGTCTCAATACGACATTTCTTACAAAACAACTCAATTTGAGTTTCGCTCTTTTCTAAGAATTAAATCAATTTCTCCCTTCATAGAGTATAATTCCTCATTATATATGGAATCTACAATAACCCCTTAACAATAACACAAAATTATTACAACGTCATATAGCATCAACTCTTCGTTTTAATTTCGCCGGATACATACTCGTTAACTACGTACAACCGTAATAACATATTCATCATCTCGGCAATTATTCAAAAGAGTTATAATTTTTCGACACGACATCCTTACATCCACTGGATTCTAAATCCAACATATAGATCAACACATATGTTCTATGTAGGCTTCCGACATATTAATTCCTTTACTGCCCGCGAGTAGTACTCATAACACTACTCCACATCACACTTTCGCTGCGCGACTCTGATTACCCGTCTTAAGCCATCATCCACCATGTTGCACTCTTTCATAATCACTTCTTCATAAGTTCACACAACACAGTGAGTGATTATTCTCACGGCTTAGTATTCATCACATCTTAAACCATTAAGGTAACAAAACAAGCTTATCTCTTCTATATGATTCCATCTACTACCAACAAGAGATTTAGGGTGATCAAGTCCTAAATTTGTCAATATTAGTTGAAAATCATATTTAAGCATAAACCGTCGTTACTACATAATAGTGTCCATTTTCCGAGTTTGCACCCAAACTCATTAACATCTTCATAGTCCAATAATTCACTACGGTGTCCTTATAGAATATCCTTCTGAGGCTCAAAACATCAGTTACACAAATCCAATCACTCAACCTCATTACATCATTTTCGTCGATTCTTAATTCACCGCCTTTACTTTGGTAATTCAAAGTCAACCTATCGATCAAGTCAACATCATCTTTCTGACCTTCTCTAATCTTGTTAAGAATACTACTAGTCATCTTCTAGCACACTCAATCTAACACTATTAGGAGTGCCTTCACATACTAACTCAAGTCTCTAAATTGTCCAATTAAATCCAACTCATTCATCATTAGCACCGACATTTTAAGGACTTCTTACGCAACACAATAGCACAACATTTTCCCCATTAGGATGGTAATTAAAACCAAAATCCTAATCCAAAAATATATTCTAATCATCTCTACTGCCTCATATTAAGCCCTTTCTGATCAAAGAGGTACTTCAACTCTTATGATCACTAAACACTTCGAATTTTGAACCATACAATTAGCCTGCAAGACCAAGACAACATTCATAACTCGTGGTTTTAATCCAAATTCTATTACATCCTTCACGTCCAAATATCATCCCACTCGGAATCTCAACAAAGTCTTCCTCACGTCAACAAATGTTAGAAATTCCCTACAATTCTTCTTTTATACTTATCGTTATTTTGCCATCACAAATACGATTCCAAGGGTTCTAAAGTTTATCCCATCTTTACTACTAATGCACTCTTCACTAAAATTCATCGGTCCTCAAACCATCCTTATTACCGAACATCTCATCAACAACATGTTACACTCAATTTTGTTTCCAACAATCACGGTAGTAAGCATTCTTATTCAACAAGTTTCACGGTTCCATAACCGACTTCAGAACCTTTCCTCATAGGGTCACTCTACTGTATTTATAACTCTCCCATAAATTAGAACACAATCCCTCCTCTTCGTAGGTTCAAACGGCACATCAATCCGACACTCGGAACTCAAGATATGAATTTTCCAATCATTGCCCGAAAATGCAACACTGGTATCATGCAGCGACACTCTATACGATATATCCAAAACTCCTCAATTGGTAAATTCAATTCTTAAAATTACTCCTCAACAAACCTTCTAATTATTCCTTCGATCCATTCAACACTGACACTGACATCCCGTGCAGTACCAATAAACAAGTCTAGTTATAAGAACAAGATTAACCGTAACTCCACCTCTTTCCAACGTCATCCTGTCACAATTAAATATGTTACAGCTGCTGCAAATATTTTTATAACAAAGTTCATCTCGTTAGCTTTCCGACGCTTCAAACGGAACTCAATTCGGATGTCCAGAACTCCAGTTATGAATTTTCGAAGTTCCGCAGCTATTCAGCAACTTTCCTGCGTTTTGCTTACGAAAATCTCTCTCCAAAACTCATTCTCTTCAACTCTATCACATTCCAAACAGCCCCTTATCGTATCTCTTCACTTCCAAACATCCTTATAACTTAAGCGACACATTCTCCCGCCGAAGTCCGCTTTCTGCAACATCACGACAACAATCCTCCTTGCAAACTCGTAACTGAACCTCTTCCGAGACGCAAGGCTACTCAACTGACAACTTCGCAGCACACCAGCAGAGCTGACACATCGCAACTCTCCAATCTCCTTCTCTTACAATAACTGTCAATTACCTCTAATCACCTTCCTTCAAGATGTTCCAACTCAATTCCCAGTGAAGTCTTAATTCCAAGTCACCTTCAACTCGGGAAACAACAAACTCCGACAACGCTCGCACAGTTTCCAACAACACCCTACTGAATCAATCTTCTTCAACTGAAACATAACCGAGAAGCGAAGCTTCTCCCCCACTTGTTTCAATCCCACACCTGCAACAAACAACCAAGTACCGACAGTGATTCACTCACATGTCGCGTACCAAGGAATAATACACCGACAGTATACAACTGTCGTGCAGCTCAACTGACTCGACAACTGGCCGGACGGACCGACCTGCTCTGATACCACTATTGTAACACCCTTCTAAACCCCACGGAAATTTATAAAATAATTTTCAGAGTAAAACATGAAAACAAGGGTGCCACAATTCAATTTAAAACAAATTATCATAAATTCATTGTCATGCTTTCACTAAGGAAGAATCTGTCATAATACATAAACCTCTCATGTTTACACAGCGGAAAAATTATCATACGGATAAGCATAACATCATCTATGCAATATCCCACATAATTTAATACAATAACAACACGATAGAGTATCATCATAAACTCTAATCTAACGTTCCCCCAGTGTTACAATATCAGAGCATGACACCTGACGCTACACTAATACACTGACTTATGAGCTAATCCTCACCAGTCGAAAGCAGCTATCCTCAATCTGAAAATGTCAACAGTAAGGGTGAGTCTCATCACAGTTAACAAATGTTATTTCATCTTAAATAACAACACATCATAGTTATATTATTCACCCAATTTCATCATATTCAGATTATCAGGAACATCTATCGTTTACACAAACATCAACAGAACACATCTTTCAAACAGACAATCATACTCAACATTAATTCAACAAAACACCCAACCAACACATCATCAATATTTATAACACTGGAATACATCCAATCATGTTATAAAAGTATGCATATGTATGAACTGACACTATGCATGTGGTACCAACCTCATCAAATGGGAATAACCCATGACCGATCCAACATCATCAAGATACGGCCCTGCCAGCACAGATTCCACACAATGGGAATCATGCCCTTCACTGATCCAACACACCCTTATGGATACAGTATCATCAATGAACATGAATGAATGCAACATATACAACATACTATACCATCGTCAAGTCTAATGAGTAACATCATCAAATACCCATTTCATCATCATCATCATCATCAAAGTATGTTTATATACATTAGCATCATTCAAATATAATCAATCATCATCATCATCATCATCATCATTAAAGAACATACAAGTGTCCACATCAATCATCATCATCAAAAATAAGGACACACATGTATTCACATCATTTCAAAGCAATTCAGTCATCATCATACGACTCTAAACAAATCATCACATCATAATGTTTTTCAAAACAACATCTCATATTGTCACATTTCATCATATATGTCAACAATACATCATCCAATTAAACAAATCGTCACATGATTAATATGTCAACATATCATGTATTTAACACATCTCATCACATATATGTACAATACATCATACACCAAGAAATAAAATCATATTTAAAAATAATTGGATTCACACCTCATTTCATCATTTAAAACATAGGCTATCTCATAAGATTCATCGTGCTCGAAACGGCACTAAAAACGGACCTACGGTTCGAAAGTTACACATCATTTAACTTTTCAAGAAAACAACTAACGCTACAGCACGCGGCGCAACCAAGACTTCGCGGCGCGATGCGAGGAAAAAGTACGCCTTCGCGGCGCCAACACTAGGACGCGGCGCGAACTGGCGATTTCACAGATTTTCGGGTCTGCGTCAGGTCCTGCGATCTGACTCAATCTGAGTCCAAAACTGACTCTAAACGTCATATACAGGCAGTTAATAATCAATTGCATCATTATTCATCATCACACATCAAAACAACACATAATCAATCAATAATCCATGCAATTTTCATCAATTCATAACCTCCCTAAACCCGACATATAATCCAATTGACTCAACAACATCCCTAATCAATATTATTATCCAAGAATACGATAATAGATGATAACCGGAGAGTCCCCCCTTACCTTAGCCAAAGATTCTTGATTGGTCTCTCCCTCCATTGCTCCTCTTCACGTACCAGCTTCCCAATCCCTCATCTCCTCTGCTATGCTTTTCACTTTTCTTTTCTTATTCTCAATTCCTTATTATTTTATAAAATAACCTTTTAATTGGAATAAAACTTTTACTAACATAACACCCCCTCATTCTTAACATCACACTTGGCCAACACCATAAACCATCCTTTTCCAATTAATTCCCACAACCACCTATAATTCTAATTATTAATTAAATTTCCATTTAAATTAAAAATTAAAATATACGGGTGTTACAACTCTCCCCCACTAAAAGAGTTTTTGTCCTCGAAAACATACCTCAAGTAACCAGCTCGTATAAGAGTCCTCCACCTGACTCTTCAGCTCCCAATTAACATTACCATCGGTCAATCCTCAAAATCCATCTGACATCACCAACAGGGAACATGTTTCATACATTTAAATCCTAGTTCTTACGTCGCATTTGACCATCAAAAGTTGTACCACTCATTATATCTCTAAAAGGTTAACTACAATAGAACATTGAGGCATAACCTATACAATACACTCAACAACTGAGTAATACAATTACACAATCCATAGTATGATCACACTGATCAACACTGCAGTAATGCATTCCATCTACCAAACATACCAACCTTAGACACACTTTTCTATCTAAGTGATAATGTAATACTTACATTTTTCATCAACCACTTCCTTCAAGAAACTCAATACTCGTATTCTTATACCATTGAATTCCAATTATCTGACTCCTCTTAAGTCACACCAGTAATTATCCAACACGTTACATTCTGCTTTTTCCGCACTACTCTGACTACTCATCACAATCATCTATACCAAATAGATTTCTGAGTTTTACCCGATTTCGACTCTCTTTACTCATTCGTTTCAAGGATCATTCTTCATCATTCATGGTACCAATTTACCACTCAATAATACTTACTCGCACTCAAAAACAAATTCTTGAGTTTTTACATCTATTAAACATCCCGTCCATCGGAACGAGTGCACACAAGTAATTATAATCACGCTCATCAGTCTCAATACGACATTTCTTACAAAACAACTCAATTTGAGTTTCGCTCTTTTCTAAGAATTAAATCAATTTCTCCCTTCATAGAGTATAATTCCTCATTATATATGGAATCTACAATAACCCCTTAACAATAACACAAAATTATTACAACGTCATATAGCATCAACTCTTCGTTTTAATTTCGCCGGATACATACTCGTTAACTACGTACAACCGTAATAACATATTCATCATCTCGGCAATTATTCAAAAGAGTTATAATTTTTCGACACGACATCCTTACATCCACTGGATTCTAAATCCAACATATAGATCAACACATATGTTCTATGTAGGCTTCCGACATATTAATTCCTTTACTGCCCGCGAGTAGTACTCATAACACTACTCCACATCTCACTTTCGCTGCGCGACTCTGATTACCCGTCTTAAGCCATCATCCACCATGTTGCACTCTTTCATATTCACTTCTTCATAAGTTCACACAACATAGTGAGTGATTATTCTCACGGCTTAGTATTCATCACATCTTAAACCATTAAGGTAACAAAACAAGCTTATCTCTTCTATATGATTCCATCTACTACCAACAAGAGATTTAGGGTGATCAAGTCCTAAATTTGTCAATATTAGTTGAAAATCATATTTAAGCATAAACCGTCGTTACTACATAATAGTGTCCATTTTCCGAGTTTGCACCCAAACTCATTAACATCTTCATAGTCCAATAATTCACTACGGTGTCCTTATAGAATATCCTTCTGAGGCTCAAAACATCAGTTACACAAATCCAATCACTCAACCTCATTACATCATTTTCGTCGATTCTTAATTCACCGCCTTTACTTTGGTAATTCAAAGTCAACCTATCGATCAAGTCAACATCATCTTTCTGAACTTCTCTAATCTTGTTAAGAATACTACTAGTCATCTTCTAGCACACTCAATCTAACACTATTAGGAGTGACTTCACATACTAACTCAAGTCTCTAAATTGTCCAATTAAATCCAACTCATTCATCATTAGCACCGACATTTTAAGGACTTCTTACGCAACACAATAGCACAACATTTTCCCCATTAGGATGGTAATTCAAACCAAAATCCTAATCCAAAAATATATTCTAATCATCTCTACTGCCTCATATTAAGCCCTTTCTGATCAAAGAGGTACTTCAACTCTTATGATCACTAAACACTTCGAATTTTGAACCATACAATTAGCCTGCAAGACCAAGACAACATTCATAACTCGTGGTTTTAATCCAAATTCTATTACATCCTTCACGTCAAATATCATCCCACTCGGAATCTCAACAAAGTCTTCCTCACGTCAACAAATGTTAGAAATTCCCTACAATTCTTCTTTTATACTTATCGTTATTTTGCCATCACAAATACGATTCCAAGGGTTCTAAAGTTTATCCCATCTTTACTACTAATGCACTCTTCACTAAAATTCATCGGCCCTCAAACCATCCTTATTACCGAACATCTCATCAACAACATGTTACACTCAATTTTGTTTCCAACAATCACGGTAGTAAGCATTCTTATTCAACAAGTTTCACGCTTCCATAACCGACTTCAGAACCTTTCCTCATAGGGTCACTCTACTGTATTTATAACTCTCCCATAAATTAGAACACAATCCCTCCTCTTCATAGGTTCAAACGGCACATCAATCCGACACTCGGAACTCAAGATATGAATTTTCCAATCATTGCCCGAAAATGCAACACTGGTATCATGCAGCGACACTCTATACGATATATCCAAAACTCCTCAATTGGTAAATTCAATTCTTAAAATTACTCCTCAACAAACCTTCTAATTATTCCTTCGATCCATTCAACACTGACACTGACATCCCGTGCAGTACCAATAAACAAGTCTAGTTATAAGAACAAGAGTAACCGTAACTCCACCTCTTTCCAACGTCATCCTGTCACAATTAAATATGTTACAGCTGCTGCAACTATTTTTATAACAAAGTTCATCTCGTTAGCTTTCCGACGCTTCAAACGGAACTCAATTCGGATGTCCAGAACTCCAGTTATGAATTTTCGAAGTTCCGCAGCTATTCAGCAACTTTCCTGCGTTTTGCTTACGAAAATCTCTCTCCAAAACTCATTCTCTTCAACTCTATCACATTCCAAACAGCCCCTTATCGTATCTCTTCACTTCCAAACATCCTTATAACTTAAGCGACACATTCTCCCGCCGAAGTCCGCTTTCTGCAACATCACGACAACAATCCTCCTTGCAAACTCGTAACTGAACCTCTTCCGAGACGCAAGGCTACTCAACTGACAACTTCGCAACACACCAGCAGAGCTGACACATCGCAACTCTCCAATCTCCTTCTCTTACAATAACTGTCAATTACCTCTAATCACCTTCCTTCAAGATGTTCCAACTCAATTCCCAGTGAAGTCTTAATTCCAAGTCACCTTCAACTCGGGAAACAACAAACTCCGACAACGCTCGCACTGTTTCCAACAACACCCTACTGAATCAATCTTCTTCAACTGAAACATAACCGAGAAGCGAAGCTTCTCCCCCACTTGTTTCAATCCCACACTTGCAACAAACAACCAAGTACCGACAGTGATTCACTCACATGTCGCGTACCAAGGAATAATACACCGACAGTATACAACTGTCGTGCAGCTCAACTGACTCGACAACTGGCCGGACGGACCGACCTGCTCTGATACCACTATTGTAACACCCTTCTAAACCCCACGGAAATTTATAAAATAATTTTCAGAGTAAAACATGAAAACAAGGGTGCCACAATTCAATTTAAAACAAAGGGTTAAATACGTTTTTAGTCCTTATAAATATGTGACCCTGCATTTTTAGTCCCTATAAAATTTTCCTTCAATGAATGATCCTTATAAAATTATTATGCACCTAGTTTCAATCCCTACTGTCAAACCAATGTGTATTTTAGAATGATTATTTTACAGACATGTTCATAATGTTTTAAAAAGTTCCTGGAAAAAAAGAAACTCAAAAATTTAATTTCTAAGTTGAGATTTTCATTACGTTTATCATTATTTTTTGAAATTTAAAAAATTCATATTTAATTCTCGTATTAAAAAATTCTAAAACTTGGTAAATAAATATTTTACAGTATTTTAAACATATATAAAAAAAATTATTCAAAAATTTAAAAATTAAAGGGTAATTAAACAGTTTTTAAAATTTTAGAAAATAGCAGGGACTGAAATTGCATGCATAAAAAGTTTAGAAGGACCATTCATTGAAGAAAAAATTTATAGGGACTAAAAATGCAGGGTCGCATATTTATAGGGACTAAAAACATATTTAACCCTAAAACAAATTATCATAAATTCATTGTCATGCTTTCACTAAGGAACAATCTGTCATAATACATAAACCTCTCATGTTTACACAGCGGAAAAATTATCATACGGATAAGCATAACATCATCTATGCAATATCCCACATAATTTAATACAATAACAACACGATAGAGTATCATCATAAACTCTAATCTAACGTTCCCCCAGTGTTACAATATCAGAGCATGACACCTGACGCTACACTAATACACTGACTTATGAGCTAATCCTCACCAGTCGAAAGCAGCTATCCTCAATCTGAAAATGTCAACAGTAAGGGTGAGTCTCATCACAGTTAACAAATGTTATTTCATCTTAAATAACAACACATCATAGTTATATTATTCACCCAATTTCATCATATTCAGATTATCAGGAACATCTATCGTTTACACAAACATCAACAGAACACATCTTTCAAACAGACAATCATACTCAACATTAATTCAACAAAACACCCAACCAACACATCATCAATATTTATAACACTGGAATACATCCAATCATGTTATAAAAGTATGCATATGTATGAACTGACACTATGCATGTGGTACCAACCTCATCAAATGGGAATAACCCATGACCGATCCAACATCATCAAGATACGGCCCTGCCAGCACAGATTCCACACAATGGGAATCATGCCCTTCACTGATCCAACACACCCTTATGGATACAGTATCATCAATGAACATGAATGAATGCAACATATACAACATACTATACCATCGTCAAGTCTAATGAGTAACATCATCAAATACCCATTTCATCATCATCATCATCATCATCAAAGTATGTTTATATACATTAGCATCATTCAAATATAATCAATCATCATCATCATCATCATCATTAAAGAACATACAAGTGTCCACATCAATCATCATCATCAAAAATAAGGACACACATGTATTCACATCATTTCAAAGCAATTCAGTCATCATCATACGACTCTAAACAAATCATCACATCATAATGTTTTTCAAAACAACATCTCATATTGTCACATTTCATCATATATGTCAACAATACATCATCCAATTAAACAAATCGTCACATGATTAATATGTCAACATATCATGTATTTAACACATCTCATCACATATATGTACAATACATCATACACCAAGAAATAAAATCATATTTAAAAATAATTGGATTCACACCTCATTTCATCATTTAAAACATAGGCTATCTCATAAGATTCATCGTGCTCGAAACGGCACTAAAAACGGACCTACGGTTCGAAAGTTACACATCATTTAACTTTTCAAGAAAACAACTAACGCTACAGCACGCGGCGCAACCAAGACTTCGCGGCGCGATGCGAGGAAAAAGTACGCCTTCGCGGCGCCAACACTAGGACGCGGCGCGAACTGGCGATTTCACAGATTTTCGGGTCTGCGTCAGGTCCTGCGATCTGACTCAATCTGAGTCCAAAACTGACTCTAAACGTCATATACAGGCAGTTAATAATCAATTGCATCATTATTCATCATCACACATCAAAACAACACATAATCAATCAATAATCCATGCAATTTTCATCTATTCATAACCTCCCTAAACCCGACATATAATCCAATTGACTCAACAACATCCCTAATCAATATTATTATCCAAGAATACGATAATAGATGATAACCGGAGAGTCCCCCCTTACCTTAGCCAAAGATTCTTGATTGGTCTCTCCCTCCATTGCTCCTCTTCACGTACCAGCTTCCCAATCCCTCATCTCCTCTGCTCTGCTTTTCACGTTTCTTTTCTTATTCTCAATTCCTTATTATTTTATAAAATAACCTTTTAATTGGAATAAAACTTTTACTAACATAACACCCCCTCATTCTTAACATCACACTTGGCCCAACACCATAAACCATCCTTTTCCAATTAATTCCCACAACCACCTATAATTCTAATTATTAATTAAATTTCCATTTAAATTAAAAATTAAAATATACGGGTGTTACATAGCACGCAACTTAAACGGACACCCGCACTTTCTCGATCCCGTGTCCTCGTGTTTTAACACCCGGTTTGATTGTACATAACTACCACCCCGTTCTCAATTCAAAACATCGAAAGCTTTCCGCCTACTATTTCCGTTGTCTGACCTTAAAATAAAAATTCCAAATCCATGTTTATTAGCTTCCTTCCGAACCCAATCAATCAATTGTTCGCGACTACCAAAGCTCCGATCATTTGTAAAATGTTGCCGAACATCGACCGCATCGATCATAGGAGTAACGTCAATAACCGGATCGTTATTAACGTTGACAATTTCCGGAACTAATACTCCATCGTCTCGCACAATGTTGTCCGGATGCACCATACCTAACAAATGAATAAATTAGCAAAATTGGCCAAAACTGTTTTTTTTAACTGCCAGGGCATATTTCAGAAGTTCATTTCCGAAATTTATTAGGTAATATATTTCGGAAATGAACTTCCGAACCATATCAGTTTCAGCATAAAATTTATCAATCAATGTAGTGAAATAGGGGATGAAATGAGTGATGTTTACCTGAAATTGTAGCTTTCTATGCTCCCTTTAACGTGATCAACGGTTTGAAACTTGATTTTAGGGCGAAAAATGGATGGAGATTGATTGGGTTTTGGATAGGGTTTTGAGATGTTTTGGAGAGAAATGATGAAATAGTGAAGGAGGGAAATTTGTATATGCAGGAATATTTTCGGAAATGAACTTCCGAAAATATTCACGTTTTTAAATTTTTTTAACTTCGGAGATGCATCTCCGAAAACACCACTTTTTTGGTGTTTTCGGAGATTCATTTCCGAAATGTATGAAAATTCAAAAAAAAAAAAAACTTCGGAGATGCATCTCCGAAGCAGGGGCAGTTTTGGTTTTTCGCTGGGGGTGACCCCCATAGGGAGGTGGGTAAAGAAATTTTCATTAAAAAAAGATAAATGGTGTACAAGCAAGTCATAGAGATAAATAACAAAGTCTAATACATCCCAAGCATCTCACTCTTACTCACTTTTAACCAGTAAAATTAAGAAATCTAAATGTTGTAGAGCGTATACTTTAAACTTAGACTATGAACAATGATTTATGGATTCAACACCCTAATTTTTTACTTTTTATATTCCACATTATCTTATCTCTTTTCCACCTAATAATTCAACACTCATTCAACTTTTACTCACTACAATGATTTTTGTTTGATGAAATTCAACACCATATCCCACTAGGGGTGTTCATGGTTCATGAACTGCACTGAATTGAACCATATAAATGGATCAATTCAGTTTTTAGTAACCACATTAATAAAAGTTCAGTTAATTATAAAAACAATTTTAATTCAATTATAAACTGGTTTAAACCGGTTTGTGTATATAAACTAATTTTAAATTAGTTTATAATTACAAACCGGTTTTATAGTGTAAATTGGTTAAAAACAAACTTAGAAAAATTCATTAATCCATATTTCTTTGGGTACGTTTTTTGAGGAATTATATTACCAAAACTTTGAAAATTTTATTAATCCAAATCTGTAAAATCTAAGTTTGAAAATTTACATATTTATTGATTAATATAATGTTATAGTTTATAGCATATGTATATGGTCACACTCGGTAACTAAAATATGAGATTATGAAATCATTTTAATTGATTATTCACAATAAAAAATGACAATAATTATTTTTATTACGTTCAATAAAATAAACTTATTATTTTAAATAGGCATAGAGCTTATATTCAAACCAGAAATTTGCAATTTGAAAAATGAAAACTGATAATATATATATATATATATATATATATATATATATATATATATATATATATATATATATATATATATATATATATATATATATATATATATATATATATATATATATATATATATATATATATATATATATATATATATAAAAAGTGAGAGAAATATTTTAAATTTTTGAAAAGTTGTAAGAAGAAAAGGATAAACAGTTTAAATAAGTTAAAACTGGTTTATAAACTTAAATTTGGTTAACAGAATTGTTTATAATATGTAGTTCAGTTTATTAACCATTTAAATGGTTTAAGTTATTTTTGATTCAATGCAATTCAGTCTAGGTATATGGTTCATTTAACCATATTTTTGCACACCCCTATACCCCATCACTTTTATTTATATTCATATTTTCTTTTATGTTTTTGTTTTTGTAATTATATATTAATAATAATTATCAATTTAAATTAAATTAAAATAATTAAGAGTTAAATAATTTTTTTTAATTTAATAACTTATTTGAATTTTATTTTTCTAATTTTATATTTTAGTAGAATTTTGGATGTTAAAAGGTTATTATTGGGATCTATTTTAATAAAAAGATTGTTAGTGCTACAAACAAGATTTTACTTGAGGCTAAATCTAATAAACCAAGTCTTTATTTATAGAGGAAAAAAATAATAAATTTTGATGAAAATAAAATAAATAAAAATTAACTTAAAATAAAATAATTAATTTCAAATAATTAAAGTGAGATAAAAATCTAAACAATTACAACAACCAATAAGATTTTGCAAAGTATTATAGTGGCCCTCCACTTCCTCCTCATTCAACATGTTGAATGTTTTCAACACAAATTAATTCACATCATTTTCAACATTTCATTCAACACTCCATTGCAACTATTCAACTATTGAATAATTTTTTCAACACCTCCATTGTACATAGTCTTAGTAGTTTATAATTTTGAATATTTAAAGAATAAAAAAAATATAATTTCATATTGTCCTTTCATTTAAATCGCTGTCATCCACTCCTTAAACCAAATATAATTTTTTTTAAAGTTTGTTACATCCCCTCCCTTCCATTTCGTGAAGCCAAATAAACACTAAATGTTTATGAAGTTATTTAATATCGGGTGTAAGTATGAGTAGTTAATTTCACATTTGAATAAGTAAAATGTGGATATGAAAGATATGACATACATGTATGTGATACCTTAAAATTTTGGATAGAGATACGACATCTCACTCTCTTGTGATCTTAGAGTATTGACTTTGTTGTTGCTCCTGCCTCCACACATCTCTCTAATAGTGATATCAAAGTCAAGTTTGACTTGGTGGGGGAGCGGGAGTAAGATCTCGTGTTGGATCTTGTCATAAGATGTGGGAGACTCACAATTGTAAAAAAAATTGTTAGGTGCAAGTGTCAGTTGTTAATTTTTACGTCGCCTATGAGTATGTATAATATTTGATTTATAAGAAAGGAGATTCATATATCTGATGCCTTAAGATTTTGAGGTAGGAATCTGGTGTTTCCATCTCTTGTGGTCCTGGAGCATTGACTCTATTGTTGCTCCGGCCTCCCCATGTCTCCCTAGTGGTGGTATCAAAGTCAGGTTCGGCTTGGTGGCAGAGGGGGGTTGGATCATGTGTTAGATCATACTATAGGATGTGAGATACTCACTTGTGAAAAATATTGTTTGGTGCAAATGTGAGTGGTTAAGTCTCATACTGCATTTGAATAGCTAGAATGTTGAATTTATGAGAGGAGAATCATATATTTAACGTCTTAAGATTTTTGTGGAAATATGACGTGTTCCTACCTTATGATTTTAGAACATTTTTCTATTTATGCTCTCGCCTTCCTTTATTTTCCCAACAAAATATTCATTATTAAAAATTCAACATAATAAAAATCACACAATATTTTTAAAACAAATATGTCTAAAAGATAAGTTTAATGAAAAATGATTTAAAATAATTTCAAGATTTAATAATTTTATAAAAATTTAATATAAAAAATTCATAGCAAAGGAACAAAGTATTTAAAATAATTTATAATTAGAAACTATTTAAATTAAACTTTTATTTAAATATTTAAAAATATTTTATTTAAATATTCTAATAAAAATATATAATTTCACCCAATGAGTGGGGGTCTAAATGTTGCAAAAATTCAAAATATATAATACCATTTAATTTTTAAAAAAAAAATAAGTTTTTTTTAAATAAAATATGCCTTTTGAACCAATTACCTAACCATATACACACCGTTAATTATTTAGTTGGATTAGTTCGAGTTTCAAATGAAAAAAAAAAAAAAACCTTGTTTGATTCAACCCAATTGTTAAAATTGGAATGAATCTTAATAGAACTGGCCAAAAGTGAGTCAGTACATCAACACCCCTATCCTTTTCCTATCATACAATTTGTTTTTCATGAGCAAATAATTGCTTAGTTGACTCCAAAAGTCGTGACTTTTGTTACAAGTTGTGTTGCACTTGCCAACTTGAACATACGACAATGGATCATTAATGTGGTGATAAACCTTACTTTTTTAGTATAATGTAGTGTGAAACTTCAGTGTAAACTTTGATTTTATATTTACGTGATAACTCCCATCAAATAATTTGGCAAACCTATGATTGTGCAAATACCTCATAAATGCATTCACCCAAAAAATTTACCTCTCATAAATGCTTTCTACAAAATATGTAAAAAAAAAAAAAAGTTTAACTTTAGCACAAACGGTTCAAAATTGAATTGGGTTTCTTTGAGTTTTACAAGAAAAATACTCTTCTTTTTTTATATTATTTTTAACTTACATATAAAATACTTTATGAAAATAATGTGTTTTGTAAAATTTTCCACTATGATTCAAATGGTTGAAAAAATATAATTGTTTTGTAACTTACATATTTTATATTAAGAAAAATACTCTTCTTAATTAAGAAAAATACTCTTCTTTTTTTATATTATTTTTGACTTACATATTTCATATTTTATGAAAATAATGTGTTTTGTAAATTTTTTCTGTTATTATTAAGTGTTATGGTATATAAATTTTATTAGATATTATATGATATGTTTCATCCAATTTGAATGTATCACAATTATATGTAATAAAGGTATCACAATTATATGCAATAAAGAGGTATGTAATGTTCCAAAATTTTCAAAATGTTTCATGATGTCAATCCATTGGCCTAGGGATGTAAACAATTGAATCAATTCAAACATTAAAAAAATATCAAAACTTGTACTATGTCAATTGATTAACATAATGAGTCAATCGAGTGACTCTTCAGCATTTTTGAAAATTCACAAACAAAAATACAATCAACCGATTGAGAGTTAGGAGAAATTAGTTGACTCCCTTATAAACTTGAAAGTTTTCCTTTTAAAAGTTTCACATCGAATGACAGTCGTGCATGAATGTTGAAGAAACATATAATAGTTTAGATGAAAAGATTTTGAGCACCTAAAGCTTATAAACATATGAATTTCCATTGTACCTTAATCTTCTTGATTCAATCCTTTTTTTTCAAAGCTTATGCAATCTTGATACTTGATTTCAATATTTTTCTTGTTTGATCTTTCTTCTATGATAAGCTTTTGTCCTCATAAAAAACTAAGCTAAGATAGATGATGAACATCTTCTTCACAATCTCTAATAATTGGGAGTTTAACTACTCATTATTCAAATAAGAAATACGAATAAAATATTAAAGATATCACACATGAAATGTTGCAGAGAGAAGTTTCAAATTCAAAGTTGAAGGGCGCCTTTGAAGGAGTGAAAAACACTTAGAAAGGGGGGGGGGGGGGGGGGTTGAATAAGGGTTATTTCTAAAAATGGCAGATAAAAAATAATCGCACAATTATTTTTATCTTGGTTCGTTGTTAACCAAATTACTCCAGTCCACCCCTGACAGAGTGATTTACCTCAACTGAGGATTTAATCCACTAATCAATCTTGATTACAATGGTTTTTCACTTAGACAACTTCTAAGTCTTCTAGAGTATACAGATCACAACTTGATCACTCTAGGAAATTTCTTTTACAAAAGTAAACAATATTACAAGAGTTTAATGTGCTTCTTAATAAGCTATAATCACCAAGTGATTTTCTCTCAAGATTAAGTTCTAAACACTCACTAAGATATTACAATGTTGTGAGGTTGAAGATGAAGTTCTTTTCTGTTTTTGTGTGATAGCGTTTTGGCAGCGTAATGGTACTTGGAGCGAGAGTTGTTTTATGCTTCAGCATCAGAATTTCTTTATATAGACAGTGAGAAAATGTGACCGTTGAGTAGCATTTAATGCTTTGCATGAATAGTACACTGCTGCATTTAATGTTTCACTCTCTTGTCAACTACCTCGAGCCATGCTTCAACTGCTTTTGCTGACTTTGCCTTTTGTAGCTTCTAACGTTCCTTTTGTCAGTCAGACAGATTTGATGTTGTAGCTTTTTCATCTTGTACTTGCTTCTGGACTCAGACTATTAGAATAACATTTGAATATCAGAGTCTTCAGCGTTGGTGCAGATGCAACTTCAGTCATCAGACTTTGGAAGTGCTTTGTAGCGTGATACCATCAGATCTTTAGAGCCTTGCTTCTGACTGCCATCTTCTGATGCTTTCCAGATCATGTTCTGATTTTCTCAAGACCATCTTCTGATGTCTTCTAGACCATGTTCTGACGAAGTCATCCAGATCTTCTGGGTCAGAGCTTCTGAATGTTGATTTTGTGCATACTATTTTAGACTTTTCCTGAAATGGAAAACGTGAATAATTAAAGTACCACATTGTCTTATACAAAATTCATATATAATGTTATCATCAAAACTAAAAATATTGATCAGAACATTTCATGTTCTGACAACCTCCCCCTTTTTGATGATGACAAAAACATACAGAATTGATATGAATTTGTATTCAGAATATCAGATGAAAAAGACAATACACAGATATAGCATAAAAGCATATTAATCAGAATGTGTGAATATATCTCCACCTGAGATTAACAATCTCCCCCTGAAATTAATACTAGAAATTTTTTTTAAATAAAAGACTTCCCTGAGTATTTTCCATTCCAGATGAGACTTTCACGTTGAACTTTAACCTTCAGATGATTCAGAGCTTTCTTTCAGAGCTTCCATTGGACAGCTTCAAAGCTTTGAATTTTTCTTTAAGATTATCAGAGCATCAAAATGACTTGCTTCAGATTTTGTGCAGAGCTTTAAATTCTTGTATCAGAGCATAGCTTGCTTCATATCTTGTAAATTCTTGTATTAGAACATTAAGCTTTATTTGCTTCAACTCTTTGGAAGATTTTCTTTTCAGATACGTTTCTCCCCTTTTTGAGCTTGTTCAGATTATCACATTCCTGCAAAACTATCAGAGACAAAAAAAACTTGCAATTTTTGTTAGGAATGTTGAGACTTAAGCCCAGCAACTGATATTGTAAATCAATTCAAATAACACGTTTCTCCCCCTTTTTGTCATAACATCAAAAAGCATAAAAGATTCAGATGAAAGACACAGAGTGAAGAAAGAAATTTTCATTGATAACCAGAGGGAAGAGTACAATCAGATGCAAAAAAAATAGATGCAAGAAACAAAGAAAACTACTAAGGCACAAGACTTAGACTAAGATTGGGTGAGCTTAGATGCTAAGGTTTCCAGAAGATTCTTGATCTCAGCGGTGTCTTCTGGTTGCTTCTTTGAAGATTCTTCAGATCTTTGCATCCAAGTTCTGAATTTAGCATTGGTGTCATCCTGCTTGTCTAGACGATTGAACACAGTTGCTTGATTCTGCTGAAGTTCCTTCAGAGTTCCAACAATACAGAACTTGAAGGGCCAGCAGAAGGAGCAACATGATTTTCCTCAATGGCAGTAGGAACAGCAGATGCTAGAACCATTTGATCATCAATAACAGGATTCTCTACAGCAGCAGGATTCTCTACAGCAAGATTCTCCTCAGGAGGGTTCTCCTTGAACCATTCAAACAATGTTTGAAAGTCTCCAGTCAGAACTGAATAAGGATAAGTAACCAAAGGCTTCTTTTCAGTCCAGACAACCATGGGCAGAGGATTATCCACTTCCATATCATCAGAAACCACTTCCAAGTCATCAACAAAAGGCGCTTCTTCCAGAGACTTCCAGTCCAAGATTGGATGATAGTACTTGCTATTTCCATACTCTAGAGCCATTCCAGTAGGACCAGGGGCAGCAGCAAGACAATCATTCTGGAGATCCAGAAAATCTGTTTGCACATCTTCAGAGAAAGCCTTCCAGAGGTTTCTAACAGCCACATGATCTAGCTTGGAGTCATGGGCAAACTTCAGATAATCTAACCCTGTCCGTACCTTATGTTTTAACAATTCAAAACGCATATCAACAGAAGGTAAAGGAGGATTGGTTATTGGATCTTCTGGGTGGGAGATGAAATAAGGTTCAGATGGTCTTTCAAACAAAAGAGAAGTGTTTGAAGATGATGGAGGAAGAGAGGATTCTGCTTCATTGCCAGAGTTTAGGACTACAACAACTGGGTCAAATAATGTTGATGGTGATGAAGGGTCAGATATTAGTGAGATTGGTTGAGGAATAGAGGAGGTTGGTTGAGGTTGATTAGTGGAGAAGATATTTTCAGATGGAATTGTTGGGAAGATAACATTTAGAGGCTTAGGGTTCAGAATGAAATGGGAGTTTTCCTTTTGAGATGGTGGAGGAAGATGGAATTTCAGAGGATGGTGGTTTTTGCTGAGGGGGAAGGTCAGAATCAGAGTGTAAACTAGAGTTGTCTACACTATTAATGTCTTCTATTAACTTCTTAAGTTGTTCAGAAGTTCTAGGGATTTTAAGAGAGAGAGGATCAGCTGTTGATACTTGTTCAGAACTATTAATAGGTACAGAATTAGAGATAGTAATACCTGAAGGTTTCTTCTACTTCTTAGCTTTCTTTGTAGCAGGACCTTCGCCAGTAGTCTTTCTCTTCTTGTTTTCTTTCTTCTTCTTATCCTTTTTGATCAATTCATCCAGAGATAGAAGTGTTCTGCCACGAAGCCATGCTGGATCAAATTCTGACTTGTCTTTTACACAAGACTCCAGATAGAGGAGGACAGAGTCTGAGAGTTCTTCCTTGAAGATCAGCTGGAAATTAACAACTGGATTTCTTCTGGATAGAATATCATTTACCACTGTTGGAGGAGAGAAGACCTTTCCAATTAATTGCATTCTCCTTAGAGTATGGGCAGTTAGAGTACTCCCACTAACAGTAGTCAGATCTTGAATTGAGCCAGTTGCTTTTAGAGCATCAATCAGACCACTCTCTGTCAGAATGTCTGATATCAACCTTCCCATAGGGATGGTGTTCTTCTTGATCTTAGGATATTTCAGTCGTTCTGCTTCTCTTGATTCCTTCATATGAGTCCTCAAATGATGGAACAAAATGTGAGGTAGGTTAACTCTCATTCCCTTTCCAATGTAGTACAGAAGGAACTGCTGACCTTGATTTATATAGGTTGCAAAGACAATTGATTTTCTGTGGTTTAGAGATCCTAGAATGATCTTTTCCCAAACTCTGTATGAGGGCTTCAGATCCTTGATGTTTGGTGAACCTTTACCAGAAGTAAAGATTTCTGGGTAAATTGTTTCCCAATCAGTTCTTCCAGGGATAGCGCCAGTTACTCCACCCAAACCTTGAAGATTAAATAACTTCCTTATGAGATTCTCAGTAATTGAAATATCTTGCCCTAAGACGAAGGAGATGATAGCATTGGGGGTTAGAGTAGCATGAGTCCAAAATTCCTTTACTAAATCAGAGTAAACTAGTCCAATGAGGCGATCAAAGTAGTTTTCCCAGCCTTGAACTAACATGTTCGTCTTGATGTTGAAGTTATGCGCTTGAAGATTTTCAAAATCTACTATGAGTTCACAGAGAACTTCTAAATCTGCGTATGGAATCAAACAGGTGTTCAATGGAGAGAAGATAGTTTGATGTTGCTATTGTTGTTGTTCTTGTTTTTGAGAAGACGAAGCATTGTTTTGAGTAGACGAAGAGGCCATTGAAGAACACTTGAGATTTCTGGGTTTCTTTCTTTTAGGGTTTTGATGAAGGCAAAAGAGGAGACAGAAATGCATAAACCATGAAGATGATGAAGGAGTGTGTCATACCCCAAAATTTGCCCATCATATTTATTCATATTTCAGTCCATCTGACTTTCAAATACTCAAAGATACACAAGAAGGAAGCAGGCAGTCTCTCTCCTAAACAACAGCCTCTAAACCAGGGTTTTGTATTTCTCAAAGTAAAATCAACTTCTGATACCTCAAGTGAACTTCATGGTCTCTCATATTCCTCAAAAGATCCTCATGCCAAATTGCAAGCTTTGATTCACAAGATTGATTAATCAACTGCTCAAACGATTAACAATCGATCAATTTGACCTTAAAGTCAACTATGGTCAAAGTATAGTCAAAATTCCTGATTTTTGGTCAACATCAACATTTTAATGTTAGATTCATCATTTGATCAAGGTTTGATCATGATTCATCAAGAAAAGATCAGAAATCAACAAAACCTAAAGTTTCTAAATTAGGGTTTCATAGGAGAAAGTCAACTAAACTTTGACCAGCCATAACTTTCACATGGAACATCAAAAAATTTCCATCCAAAGCTCATTTTGAAGGAAATTGGATTCTATACAAATTTGTCTCTCACAAGCCAAGTCCAAAAATGCTTCATTTGAGAGATATGGACCAAAAGATTATAGGTCCTTTTTGAAAGTCAATCGAAAGCAGTTTTTGTCAAAGCCAATATCATCAAGATAAAATCCTCAAATGAAAAAAAGCTTCCAAAGTGGCTTGTAAAGGACGTATTGAGGTTTCCAAAAAGTCCTAGAACTCCTCCATATCTTAAAAATTGAGGGAGATATGCCTTGTCAAAGTTGGTCGATTTTGAAGAAACAAATGTCAAGTAAAAGGCCTCAAAATGGATTTCTTTGCAAAGAGGCCCAACTTATTAAGATCCAATCTTTGTTCTCATGATATTTAGGGCCTCATATCCAATGCCACGAATTTTTGGTTTAATATTCATATTTTTTATTGAATTTAATTCATGAAAAATGTGATATAAATCAAATAATGAGGAAAATATTAAGAGAATTTGTTTTGATTCTATTTCCACTTGATTCCAATCATCAATAATCGTCCATAATTATTCAAAATTCGTGCAGATTGGAATGGGAGAGATTGAATCAAATATTGGTCAAATTAAGAAAGATTGGAAAAAAAAATCAAATTTTCATCAAATACCAATCTCTTGATTCAATAAGTTTGGATTCAGTTTTGTTGCCCTAAAATCCATATATTATATATACACACCATTCAGATTTAAAAAAAGAGGATTCGGTCTCCAAGCTTTTCACAAAGGTTTCAAAAATTTCAAGAACAAGTGGAAGTCGTTTTTGGAGATAGAGTGGGATTTAGAGCATTCTAAGGCATCAGACGCAATCCCTGGACGTTTCTGAAGTTGTCCATATCATCACCCTCAATCAACAAGTCCAGAAGTGTCTCTCACACGTCGCGGTTTGCCTTTCGTTTCCAAGAATCGATTCCCACGATTTAAGCATTATAAACATGTTTTGTTTGTGTATTCATGTTCATAATCATGTCTAAAAGCTTTCTGGATGCTTTAATTGAGTTTTAAGTGCAGGTCCAGCGTGATGCCATTGCTAGGTTACGAAAAGCTCCGAATTAGGGATTTTGGCATTAAGAGAAATTGGTCAAAACTAATGATACCAATGAGTCCAGGAGATTGTTTGTAATCGAATCATGTCCCATAATCAAATTTATATGGCGTTTTTTTGTTGAGTTTTGATTTGGCAGGTTTGGCTATGTTCCGGAATCGTAGCAAATCCCAGGGAAATTCGTAGCAAAATCCCAGAAGGTTGGAACGAAGATGATGAACAGGGAAGCGCGCGTTCCCAGTTTTAATTTTCAATAAAATTGTGTTTTCTTATTTATTATGTTGGACGCATTATGTTAACAGCGTGGAATACTGGCTCAGTTGGCTAAGTTGTGTTGTTGGTAATCAAAGAGGCCTGGGTTCGATTTCCAGGTCCTGCACGCTGTAGCAACCTGCCCTAAAAATAAGCTTTTAGAGTCGCCACCTATTCTACCAAGGCGAATAGGAAACCTTACGCAGTTAAGAGATTCGGGGTAAGTTATTATAATTAGGTCAAGGGAAGGTGTTAGGCACCCTCAACCCTTTCCTAAGGTTTTGAATTTAGAGGCGGAGGTTTATAGCTAAAATAATTAGATTTAATAGCTAAGGAAATGAACAGGGGAAAAGTGTGATTTTAGGGAAGGGGACTCGCCTTGTTGCCAAGTGCCTACGTATCTCCTTAGGGAGAATCAGAGTCAACGTAGTTCGGGCACAGGGTTGTACGCCTTAGAATTGATTATGGAGGTGTTTGAAGGCTTTTTGAATGGCCTGTCGTAGTTTTGAAATGCGAAGTTCGAAGGTATTTTGAATTACCTTATCGTAGTTTTGAACATCGCAGTGTTGAAGAGATGAATTTTGTAGCTCCGTGGTTTAGTGTGTTTTCGATGTTTTGGGCGTACAACCCTGATTTAATATGTCACCGTTAGTTGCGATGATCAATAGGTTTGATCATTATAGTTAACGGATTAACGGGGTATTGCTGGTTACTCTGACCGATAAATTCGATCGTCGCGGGCAGCAAATAAAATGTATTTTAAATCTTGTATATTTTTTATCTCTTGTCTAATGCGACTAATAGATTTAGTCGGGTCGAGAAGAGAATTAAACAAAGGATCAATTAAAATTATTTCTCGTCAATGCGACTAATAGGTTTAGTCGGATCGAGGAGAAAATTATATTAATCCCGAATCAATTGAATAAGAATTAAGGTTTTTGCCAAATGCAGTGGGTTGGACAAACCCTAATAACTATAACCTTTATAGGTTTTTGTGATTTAATCGTTAAAACTAATTAGATAGATTAAATCGATATAATCGAAATAATCGGGGGGAAATCCTAAACCCTAGTCTAATCCTAATTTATACTTAACCCTAAAATAAATTAATTAACTAAAATACAAATAATTATCATTTAACCTAACAAATAAATAAATCAAATAAATAAATAAACAAAATTGTTTAGGAACCTGGCTCCGATCCTACGTGGGGAGCTATTGAAGGTGCATGGTAGGAGTGCATGCTGGAACCTTAGATTTGATGGCAACATCGATTCATTGGTTGATATTGATGGTGTTCCGTAGGTGCACATGTGAGAGGGAGTACCGGATCTGCAACATTGATTTGTTAAAAAATAACGCTGGAGACGGGAATCGAACCCGCGTCTCTACGTATAGAAACCTGGAGGCGCCTTTCTCCACTAAGCCAATTTCCACCTGATGAAAATAATACAAACGCAAAAGATAATAAGTGAATTCCAAAAAATTAAATAATGCCCCGCGCGCCCCCAGCCACAATCGTCTTCCTCCTTTGAATTTTTCTGAAACTAAACACCTTTGGCCACGGTTTTCTTGCATGGCCGTAGGCTTGCCTTCATGAACCTGCAATTTGAACATCAATACGCACAGCACAACAACCCAGATCAAACATACGGAACCTTGCGAGTTCATTGAATCTTTTAATTTGGCACGAAATCGAGTCTAACTAAGTTTTCCCCAAAAACCTGAACACTAACCCTAGCTATGGCGGATCGTTCAAATCGCAACAAGAATCAAATTAAATATACAGAAACAATCTTATCACCAATCTAAACACAACTACATAACCAAAATTTGTTTATGATGTCTCCATGAGCGTAATCGAGCATAAGGCAAAAGAGCCAATCGTGAGCGAAAGTGGGAACAATCCCGAGTGCTTAGATCAATTGTGATGCTCCTGTTGGCTTCAGAATACTTCCAGGAATTTGGCTTGTTGTTCAAAATCGCTTGAAACCAGAGAGAACCTTGTCTGCAACCTCCTTGTGCACCACGGTTTTTTCAAGTTTCGTGTGGGGTTCTTTGGCTGCAAAACCTCGTGAAAAAACCCCCTCATGCCTTGGGTCCAATTCTGTTTTTATAACACCATCAATTAGGTCTCCAAATTTGATCAGAGATCTTGTTTCTTCAATGCCAATATCCTTGATTTGAAATCAATCCAATCTTGCTATATTTTGATCCTCCTATTTCTCAAACTTTTTTTCCACGTTTCTTTTGGCATCCTTGATTTTTTTACAAAGCTCTTTTTTTTTATTTTAATAGCTTAATAATAACAATTAATAATAACAAATAATAAAATAATAATAACACTAATATAATATATTTTAATTAATAAATCCTAATGATAATCCTAAATGTTAACAATGATTAATTAGTAAAAATAAATAAAATTAATAATAATCAAAAAACAAATGTTAGTGAAAAGAAATGTAATCCCAAAAAATGATAAAACCCTTGTCCTAATTGGGCCCAAGTGCTTGGGTCCCAAAATACCTGTTATCCCCACCTCTATTCCAATTTATAGGAGAATGGGTTTAACAATAAGAATGTTAAACCCCACGACCCTTAATTTAGTTCCCTTGATAAATTACTTTACCGGAAATGATTGGGCAAATTTCGGGGTGTGACAGCTGCCCCTGTTCAATCTTCTTAAACCTGAAGAGTCAGATAGGCACGTCTGCCTATCGTGATCTAAAGGTAGAAGATGATTGGACACTGAAATGCCCTGGAATTTGCATTTGTTGGGAAGAAGTTCCGTGGGAGATGGGCTTAAAGATGCCACCCAAGGTAAATACCATTTTTCAGAATGTGAAGCAAATGCTTTTCGGAAGGAACCATTGTGCTTTGACCATAGTATGGCCTGAAAAGGCAACCTGAATTTTATGCAATGTTATGATGCATGCGATGTATGATGCAGCGAGGTTCTCAAAATAAATTAGAGCCATATATGTATATGCACTATGTATGAATTAGGTATGTTAGTTGAATGATGCATGATTGTTAGTTATGTTAGTTGAAGTATATTAGTAACTTTGAAAAAGAACAAAAAACCTTTGCTTGTTGTTGATGACGTTTTGGAGAAGATCACTGCCGAGGGACTAACGCGATAAACCCAATTGAGGAACCCTTTGAGAATCCATGTTGTAAAACCCTTTGTAAAACCCCTTTGTTTTTTCGAAGTAGATCACTGCCGAGGGACTAACGTGATAAACCCCATTGAAGAAACCTTTTGTAAACCCCTTTGTAAAACCCCTTTGTTCTTTCGAAGTAGATCACTGCCGAGGGACTAACGTGATAAACTCAAAAGGATCACTTGCTATAGCGCTAGCAAGCTTTCGTAGTTTGTGAACCCCACTTACTATAGTTTAAGTTTTCGTAGTTTGTGAACCCCAAAAGGATCACTTGCTATAGCTCTAGTAAGCTCACCCGCACCAATAGGATCATTTGCCTTGGTTCGGACAAATTTCTCCTACACCATTTGGATCATTTGCCCTGGCTCGGACAAATTTCACCTACACCATTTGGATCATTTGCCTTGGTTCGGACAAATTTCACCTACACCATTTGGATCATTTGCCCTGGTTCGGACAAATTTCACCTGTGCCATTTGGATCATTTGCCCTGTGTCGCTACCGTGAAAAATTAACAGAGTCGCCACTAACATATTTATCCTGAAAAGGAAGGGAATGCCAGCAAACCACAAAACAAAACAACGGTCTCACGACCAGAGAAAAAAGGGTAAGGGAGTCGGTTACGCGAGGGGAAGGTGTTAGCACCCCTCGCGCCCATCGTACTCGATGGTATCCACGCTTATGTCTAAACCTATGGGTGTGTAAGCAAACTACGCTAATCTGGACTAAAATGAATGCATAATGTAGGGAAAAGAAAGAGTTATGCTCGCACGGGCCCTACCCCGCTGCCTACGTATCTGTTTTGCAGAATCAGAGCTACCGTAGCTCGCCTAACTAATTTTTGTTTGTTTTGTGTTTTTTAGGTGAACGAGTTACATTCACACTCCGCTGCTCGACCTTTGGAGACTTATGCTTGGGAATGGAGCGGAAATAACAAGCTCTTAAGAAAAAAAATCAAAGAGTGTGGTTTGTGTTTTAAAGAATGCATGAGGAGAACCTAAGCTAAGGGGGAAAGCTTGCTACCTAATGTTATCATACAAAGGGTACAAGTCTAAACTAAACTAGCAACCTACGAGGGAAAGGGGAAGCATACAATAATATCACACAAACGAGCATCCGCTCGTAAAGAAAACAAAACCAACGGTACTGACCGAATGGTAGAAAAGCGGTCCCGCCATAGCCAAGGGGAGCAGCTCAACCCAAGTCAACCAAGCATTAGACCTCGCGAAAATGATCGGGCCATAGACAAGAGGGCGGACCCCTCTCAGCAACCAAGCCGTCACGGATCATAAAGGAAAACGGTGCGTGCGTACACCGAGCATCAACGTCGAGCGACGCGAGCTATAAGAAAGGCGGGGGTCCGGCTACATGAACCCTTTTCCTGACATACTCGATAACAAGATCTTGTGCAGGTTCGGAAGCGAGCAACGCGTAGCATGCGCATACCAAACGGACTCGATGAGACTAGGCGGGGGTTGATTGCTAACCCTTTCCGCATGCCTTCCATGAGGACTTAACGGAGTGCCATATAGGACTTATTACACCGTGACTCCCTGCCGCAAAGCACAAATATAAACACACCAACAAAAACAGAGCCTCTTTCGAGGGCTTGGCCAGGTGCATGTCTAAGTCCTACTTCTCATGTTAAAGGATGATGCGAGAAAGCGATAAAGTGCAATAGAAATAAAACGAAACGGGATCAATACCAAACGGATGATGATCCGTAAACTAAAGCGAAGCAAAGCGAAGGAACTAAGGATCCCGCGAGCGAGCTAGCAAAGCAAAAGCAAATAGTCAGCACATCGATTAGCCATGAAAGCACACAAGGGTCGACACGCACGTCGAGCACAATCACCATACACCTGCAAGAGGGACAAGCAAACCAAACAAGCAGATACAAAGTAATAGGAATGTGTCTCTGTCGCACGCTCGCGAAAAATGAACAGAGTCGCCACCAATATATTTATCCCATAAGGGAAAGGAATATCAGAAAACCTAACAAAGGAAGGAACAGGGTCTTGCGACCAGAGAATCAAGGTACGGGAGTCGGTTACGCAAGGGGAAGGTATTAGCACCCCTCGTGCCCATCGTACTCGATGGTATCCACCTATGTTTGTTTCTATCTAAAGGGTGTCTAACTATGTCTATGCCTAAATGCGAATGCATGTAAAATGTAGGGAAAATAAAGAATTGTACTCGCACGGGCCCTACCCCGCTGCCTACGTATCCTTTTCAGGAATCAGAGTTATCGTAGCTCGGCTAACGATTTTCTGTTTGTTTTTGTGTTTTTTAGTTGGGCGGAGTTAACGCTCACGCTCTTGCATAAGGGATCGACCTAGGATGCAGTAGAGCGGAGATAACGATGCCCTTAGGTGCCAAGCAGGCAAAAGAAAAGGAATGATTGGTTTGTGTCTTTTAGGGTAATTCCATGATAACGAGAACCTACTACAAGGTCTCGCATCACTTCCTCACTTTTGTTTTAAGTCTGAACATTTATTAGGTTTTTTGAAGTGTTTTTGGTTGGTGTTTTTTAAGGGGATTTTATTCAAGTATTTATTAATGTTTTATGGTTGTAAAAGAAAAAAGAATGCAAAAAGGGGGAGACTAGCCTATTTCTAATTCTATGTTGTAAGAATATTCTAAGAGAAAAATGGAGAAAAACAATTAAATGGATTAAAATCAACTTCAAGGACCAAGGGTATAATTGTCGTTTCACATATATGGAATATTCACAAAAAGAAAAGAATTAAAATCTATACAAGCCAAGAAAGTATATTCACAAACTATTTCATTTTTATTTGTAAAAAGAAACTAATTTCGAATTAACAAAGAAACAATTACTCTTGGTTTATGATTTTTTTATAAAAAGAAATTATTAAAAGTTCTAAGAAATACTAATTAAAAGAATCAATTAAAAATTTCTAGGAATTAAAGAAATTCAAAAAAGGAAGTTTAATTAGTGGAAGAATATTTTTGGAGTTTTTATTTATATAAAAACAAAACACAAATCAAAAAGGAATTAAAGAAGACTATTTTTATTTTATTTTTTTTATGGTTTATCAACCAATCACAAAACCAAAGAAACAATCAATTAAAATTCAATTAATTCTAAAAAGTCTAATTGGGTAAAAATGTTTTTGGTATTTTATTTAAAAACAATGAATTAATTGCAAAAAAGAGAATTAAAAGGAAACAATTTCCATGGTCTATTTATTATAGCAAAGGGGTGCAGAAGTAATTTCAGAAAGAACTAAAATTATCTACAAGCAGAAATAGGGCCCAAAATAGGGGGTGTGAACGACAGAAGCGCTAAAGCCCAATCCAGCAGTGTATGGTGCATCAGTAACAAGGGGGCGCAATCCAGAAACAGGGGCAAGCCCAAACGCGGCCCAACATTATCTATCCACCACTTCATTGCATTATCAATTCAGCTTTTATTGTATTATTTATTCCTCCAGCATGCATGTATTTTTTGTAAAAACGTGATGTGCACTACATGGATTCACTTATCAATTGGTCAAAAGTGACTTAAGTCACTACAAGACAAAACCATGCATGGGCCAATAATAGAGAGACACCACACATTCTAATCATATTAATAAAACAAAATATTAAACTAAGTGGGAACATGAACCACTCACGCGCTGCCACATCAGCTCAGCCTGGGACTGCATGGAAGGGACGCCGGCGCCGCCGGCAGCGCCACCACCTTCTCCGGCGGCTCCACCACGCCGGAAAAAAAAAAATTCCAGAATTTAAAAACAGAACCCCTTTCCCACTCGATTTTTCGTGCTGATTCCAAAAATGCAGTCGGTTTTTAATAATACTCGCTCTATCATGCAGAATGAAGAGAATCTTGAACTTTAACTAATGGAAACTTCATCAAAACAATTACTAATGGCATCAAATTAATTCCTACACCATGCATAGTTCGAGTACACATTTCAAACATTCAGAGAATCAATATTATGCACCAAACAGAGATGATAGTTCAAAGCTCCTAATGTTAGATATAACATGCATAAGCTTGCTACATGATATGCAAAGAGGTTTATGAGCCTTACTTGTGGGAGAATCTTGGACTGAGCTGTATAGAGAGCCTCAAAGTTCCCTCACTATGCGGATGAGATGAAACCAATGGTGCTTCTTGAATCCAAAAAATTGTGGTGATGAAGAATGGAGCTTGGAGATGTGTGTGAGAGAGAAGGAGGGAGAGAGAGAGAGAGAAAGAGAGAGAGAGAGAGGAGAGAGAGAGAGGAGAGAGAGAGGAGAGAGAGGGAGAGAGAGGAGAGAGAGAGGAGAGAGAGAGAGGGAGAGGTATAGTGATATAGTGAAGAGTGGAAGTGAGTGAGAATGAGGTGTATGAGTTTCTATTTATATGGCCAACCATTGGTTTGTAATTCACAATTCTTGGATGTGGGACTTGGGTTAGTTTGCAATACCTCTTTCTCATTTTTCCAATGTGGGACTTGCAGCACCACTTTTTCCATTTCTCCAATGTGGGACTTTAGTGTGTGTGTAGTGCAATTGTGTGTTGTTTTACTTTTTCTCTTCATGCTGTGGTGCTTACTTTGAACACTTATATCTCAAACCATGGGTTGTTAAATGATGCAAGAATGGGGTCATATCAAAGAGGGCATGGGATAGAACAAGATTGGTGTTGAAGATATCTCAAGATAAGGCTTGGAAGTATGAGAAAAATGGCCTTGAATTCATGCAAATACCACTGCACACGCCCAGCAGCTTGCTGTCACCTGCGTATGGCCAGAACGTGACTCTGCGAGGGTGGTACTTTGAGCCTCTCTATCTCGATTAATACATGTCCAAAATCAGTGATACTGGTCTCATTGGATAGAGGACATGGCAAGGGATGGCTTAGAACTGGGCTTGTTTAAGATAGAGGCTTGTGGAGGAAGAAATAGGCCTTGACATTTGGCCCACCACGTGTTTGCTGAAATGCGTTGCGTGCCCAGAATTCTGTGTCATGGCTGCCTGCAGAATTTGGTCAGGGTTGGGGCACCACTTTGGAGGCTTGTATCTCACTCAATATTTGCTCAATTGTCCCAATTCTTGTTTCTATGGATAGATGGCATGGCAAAGAAGAGAATGATACCAAGTTTGCGTTCATATCACTTCTGTACAGCTCTAAATATGACTGGAGATTTGGCATGCCATGTGTTTGTGAAAATGCCAGGTCATGACCTGACTGGTGACCTGGAATGTGACTTGATTCAAATGAGTTTCCAGCAACTTCACACCACTCTAGCTCTTTATACAAGCTTCAAATGAAAAAGTGTCCAACTACAAAGTTGTTCTCCTCCATGAGAGGAACAACTTTGATGTTAGAAACTTTTCCGGAAAATGTCGTTTGCCACGTGTAATCTGGTGCTGAAGTGGACTGCTCAACAAGATTTGAGACATCAAAAATTTTTCTAAGTGTTGGAATGTCTTTTTTTCTATTTTCCCAACTTTTTGCCGAACTCCCGATTTTATCCGTTCTTCGACTTTTCTTGATTAATTTTCCACCAAAAGTCAATATTTGAATAATTTTCCCGATTTTGACCCAAAAGTCAACTGTTCCGATTTTTTCGACTATTGGTGAAATTCCCGATTAGATCTCTTCTGATCAAATCCAGTCAAACAACACATCCGCATAGCCAGTATGAGAAGCCCTTTCACACATAGAAGCCATTCCTGATTAAATGTTGACTAGAAAGTCAGCTTGTTGACTTTGGTCAAAGAAACTCTGATTTAACGAACCAGATGATTTGCAAACTTGCACTCTTCAATCAATGCCCTGATTTGAAGCAGAGAGACACCCCAATCCAGGAGGACTTCAATGAACATAGAACCATATGATTATACCTCAGTCTTCCTTGTTCTCTGATCAAACTCCTTTGCAATAGAGCTCTTTTTTTTTTTTGAATAATACCAATGATATGAATGCATGGGTATGGATTATGACCTAAGTGATGTATGTACATGAATGCAAAGCCTAAGCCAGTTAGAAGTTAAGGGGTAGGACAAATTTGGGGTATGACAGCTGCCCCTATTTAATCGTCTTATACTCGAAGGTGAGGTTGGCGCTAGCCTTTCGAACATTCGGAGTAGAAGAAGGTTAAATATCAAAGTACCAGGAATTTGTCCTGAAGAGGAGCTGGTGTAAGTGGTATCCTTATTTTTGTTTTTTGTTTTGATATCTGCTGGGGAAAGAGAATTTTTATTTTTCTGATGGGAATATTTACAGTGAGTAACTGGATGGTGATAACTTGTAACGTAGCCAAGGCGCCAACATAAGGTTCTCAGAGGGATTGATATTTACATGGAAATGATTGGGAGAGGAGTAGGTTTGACAGAAAGATAAAGTGACATAGACAATTGTTTTTGAGGGAGATACAGACGAGTATCGAAAGAGTGACACATACGAGCATCAAAAGGAGATACAGACGGGTACCAAAGGGACGACACATACGAGCATCAAAAGAAGATACAGACGAGTATCGAAAGAATGACACATACGAGCATCAAAAGAAGACACAGACGAGTATCGAAAGAATGACACAGACGAGCATCAAAAGAGAGGATACAGACGAGTATCGAAAGAATGACACATACGAGCATCAAAGGGAGATACAAACGAGCATCGAAAGAATGACACATACGAGCATCAAAAGGAGATACAGACGAGTATCGAGGGAATGACACATACGAGCATCAAAAGGAGATACAGACGAGTATCGAGAGAATGACACAGACGAGTGTTTGAGGGGGATACAGACGAGTATCGAAGGAATGACACAGACGAGTGTTTGAGGGGGATACAGACGAGTATCGAAGGAATGACACAGACGAGTGTTTGAGGGGGATACAGACGAGTATCGACGAAATGACACAGCCGAGTGTTTGAGGGGGATACAGACGAGTATCGACGAAATGACACAGACGAGTGTTTGAGGGGGATACAGACGAGTATCGACGAAATGACACAGCCGAGTGTTTGAGGGGGATACAGACGAGTATCGACGAAATGACACAGACGAGTGTTTGAGGGGGATACAGACGAGTATCGACGAAATGACACAGACGAGTGTTTGAGAAGCTTGGTAGATGGAATTACTGGGGATTGGGATACCAGGTATCGGCGCCATGGCTGGAAGAGATTTGTGATGGAGTAGTAGATATCAAGTGAAGTTTATACGGATGACAACTTCTGTGAGGATGCACCATCGGCTTGATTGAGTGATGATTTGTACTATCTGGCTTATGCTTTGTATGCATGCTTGAATTTTTCTATGGCGTAATGATCCACTTTGACGGATATGCTACGCTTTTGAAGATGCTATGTTATATGCAATGAATTCTATATGCAAAGTGCCAAATAAAGGCATTAGTGACAGGGGAGCAAGATCATTGGGGTCCGCTGCTTGTTGTCTTGAAACGCCGTTGCGGATGGGCGTTGGAAACCTCATAGTGCCACAGATTATTGGCCGCTGTGTGGAGGGTTAGAACATAGCTCTGTTGGGGAGGAAGTGACTTTACTCGACTTTCCTTACATCCTATACTGCTTGGGGAATCATGAGTTCTTTTGGGGGACCATTCTTTGTCTGCCGAATTGAAGGGGAATATGGACTTTTCAGGCGCTCCATGCTTACCAGTACTGATGGATTACACTTTGGAACTTTCACGTGGAATGATGATGACCTTTGTGACATATCATGAGCCAAGATGATGGCTAGAACCTGCAACCTGCACAGAAAACAACGTTTGGATGCAGATGGCGCCCCTTAGAGCACTTTTATGTTTATGTAACATCATGTCTCGTTTTGATTTTGTGATTATTGCCCCCATGCTTTCAGTGCAATGTTTAATACGAATTAAATCACATCTCGCATGCGTGAAAATAAAAAAGAGAGAAAGAAAGCTTTTGCATCAAAAGATCATTTTATTGATGGAGTGCCTGTGAATAGGCTTCTGTACAAGGAAGCAACTCCTAAATGAGGTAGTTGCGAAAAAGAAAATAAAAAAAAAATGCAAAGAGCGAAATGGCAAAGAGAAATGCTCGGACTTCCATTAAAACTGATATTGCTACAGTTCCCATATCCTCGATCCTCTCAATGCTTTGCTTCAGAAGGGTAATGGTTGGATTGATCCGTCTGTTCTGCCAGGGGCGTATAGTGGTCTTTGTGAAAGATATTCAGACTACAACCTCTCGCTTTTGATCCCTAACTTTTGCCTGGATCGCCCTTTCGGGTTTTCAACCCAGCGGGATGCCCCTTTTTGCCTAAGTCGCCTTTTCAGGTTTTCAACTTAGCGGGTTATTCTTCTTTTTTTGTTTTATCCCTAATTTTTGCCCAAACCCTTTTGGTTTGCCGGGATGCCCTTATTTTTGCCTAGGTACGTCGACCTAGCGGGTCTTTTATGCGTAGTATTTTTTGACTGAGTCTGAATTGACTGGAAGCGGAACGTCTTCCCCATCCATCTTTGTCAGGATTAAAGCACCGCCTGAAAATGCTTTCTTCACAATGTATGGTCCCTCATAGTTGGGAGTCCATTTGCCCCTTGGATCGGTGTGAATTGGCAAGATCTTCCTTACGACTAGGTCACCTGTGTGGAATTCTCGAGGCCGAATCTTCTTGTCATACGCCTTCTTGATCCTCTTTTGATACAACTGGCCATGGCAGATAACAGATAAGCGTTTCTCCTCAATTAGATTGAGATGATCAAGCCTCGCTTGAACCCATTCCGTTTCATCGAGTTTGGCGTCCATTAAGACTCTCAATGAAGGAATTTCCACTTCAACAGGTAGTACGGCCTCCATACCGTAGACAAGAGAGAAGGGAGTTGCCCCAGTTGAAGTACGAACCGAAGTTCTATAGCCATGCAAAGCGAATGGCAACATCTCATGCCAATCTTTATACGTTCTAACCATCTTCTGGACAATCTTCTTTATATTCTTGTTAGCAGCTTCGACTGCGCCATTCATCTTTGGCCGATAGGGTGATGAATTGTGATGTTCAATCTTGAACTCTTCACACAACTCTGCCATCATTTTGTTATTAAGATTAGACCCATTATCAGTGATGATCTTGTTTGGAACCCCATATCGGCATATGATCTCTTTCTTGATGAAGCGAGTAACGACTTTCTTGGTTACATTCTTGTAAGAAGCAGCTTCAACCCATTTGGTGAAGTAGTCGATAGCAACAAGAATAAATCTGTGTCCATTCGAAGCCTGCGGCTCTATCCGTCCGATCATGTCTATGCCCCACATAGCAAAGGGCCAAGGTGATGTCAGGACATTCAGGGGAGTCGGAGGAACATGAATTCTGTCAGCATACACTTGACATTTGTGACATTTCTTCACATACACATAACAATCACTTTCAATCGTCATCCAATAATATCCTGCTCGCAAGATCTTTTTAGCCATAGAATGTCCACCGGAATGAGTTCCAAAGGATCCTTCATGAATTTCCCGCATGATCAATTCTGCTTCGTGTCTATCCACGCATCTGAGCAAAACTGAATCATAGTTTCTTTTATACAGGACGTCTCCTGACAAGAAGAATTTGGATGCTAACCTTCGAAGCGTTCGCTTATCACCAATCGTAGCATCTTCGGGATACTCTTGCTTCTCAACATACCTCTTGATGTCGTAATACCTTGGCTTTTCATCATACACATCTTCAGTAGTGAGACAATGAGCAGGGAATGCATGGGCAGGCTCTTTGTAACGGAGGATCGTTATGTCTGGCACTTCTTTAGGGGAGCTAACTCTGAACATAGCCGCCAAAGTAGCCAAAGCATCTGCCAATTGATTTTCCTCTCGGGGAATGTGATTGAAAGTGATTTCCTCGAAAGCGGGAAGCAACTCCAAGATATAGTCCTTGTAAGGAACTAAATTGGGGTGTCGTGTCTCCCAATCACCTCTCACTTGATGTATAACCAAGGCAGAATCCCCATAAACCTCAAGGATCTTGATCCTCATATCAATGGCTGCTTCGAGACCCATTATGCAAGCTTCGTATTCCACGACATTGTTCGTGCAATCAAAGCATATTCTAGCTGTGAAAGGGATGTGAGTTTGACGAGGAGAAGTCAAAACTGCCCCGATACCATGGCCCATAGCATATGATGCACCATCGAACGTGAGAGTCCATCGCTCCCCTGGTTCGGGTCCTTCATTATCATCTAGTTTCATGATATCTTCATCAGGAAAGTCAAACTTCATTGACTGATACTCTTCTAATGGCTGATGAGCAAGATGATCTGCAAGGATACTTCCTTTGATGGCCTTCTGTGTGACATACTGGATGTCGTATTCTGATAAAAGCATTTGCCATCGGGCTAGTCTTCCTGTAAGAGCCGGTTTTTCAAAGATGTACTTTATCGGGTCCATTTTGGAGATCAATAGAGTGGTGTGAGTCAACATATACTGCCTCAGTCGGCGAGCAGCCCATACCAAAGCACAGCAAGTTTTCTCGAGTAGTGAGTAGCGGGATTCACAATCGGTAAACTTTTTGCTCAGGTAATAAATGGCGCACTCTTTTCGACCAGACTCGTCATGTTGGCCCAACACACACCCCATAGATCCTTCAAGCACAGTTAAGTACATAAGAAGCGGCCTCCCAGGAACCGGAGGCATAAGGATTGGTGGCTCTTGGAGATACTGCTTGATCTTTTCGAAGGCTTCTTGGCAATGATCATCCCATCGGATATCTTGATTTTTGCGCAGCAGTTTGAAGATGGGTTCACAAGTGTCAGTGAGATGAGAAATGAACCTGGCTATGTAATTCAATCTCCCAAGGAACCCTCGAACTTCTTTTTCATTCTTTGGTGCTGGCATGTTCTGTATTGCTCTTACTTTATCAGGGTCGACCTCAATCCCTCGTTGGCTCACAATGAATCCAAGTAACTTTCCAGATCGCACTCCAAAAGTGCACTTGTTTGGATTAAGCCTCAACTTGAATTTACGCAAACGAGCAAACAGTTTCTCAAGATATACCAAGTGTTCCTCCTCAGTTTGGGATTTTGCAATCATATCATCGACGTACACCTCAATCTCTTTATGGATCATGTCATGGAAAAGAGTCACCATTGCTCGTTGATATGTTGCACCAGCATTCTTAAGACCAAAAGGCATCACTTTATAACAGTACGTACCCCACGGAGTAGTAAAGGTAGTCTTGGTCATATCTTCAGGAGCCATTTTTATTTGATTATAGCCAGAAAAACCATCCATGAAGGAGAATACCGAATACTGAGCAGTGTTGTCGACTAGCACATCAATATGAGGCAGAGGGAAATCATCCTTCGGACTTGCCCTATTCAAATCTCGGTAGTCGACACACATGCGTACCTTTCCGTCCTTCTTAGGAACAGGTACTATGTTTGTAATCCAAGGAGGATACTCACACACAGATAAGAAACCTGCCTTCAACTGTTTTTCAACTTCCTCCTTGATTTTCAAAGCCATATCAGGTCGAGTTCTTCGTGGTTTCTGCTTTACAGGCGGACATTCTGGTTTGAGCGGTAACCTGTGCATAACTATATCCGTGTCTAAACCAGGCATGTCCTCGTATGACCAGGCAAAGATGTCAACATACTCTCGAAGCAACTCAATCAACCTTCTCTTCACATCACTTTGCAAAGCGGCCCCTATCTTGACTTCTCTCTTTGCTTCTTCTGAACCGAGGTTGATGATTTCTATGGCTTCCTGATGTGGCTGAATAGATTTCTCCTCTTGTCTCAAAAGTCTTGCCAATTCTTCGGGGACTTCACAATCTTCCCCATTATCCTCATCAGCTTGGTCAATTGGATTCTCAAGGATATTAAGACGTGGAACTGTAACATTATCATTTTTGATGGAATTCGAGCCGGATCTGCACGATGGATGATTTATGCCTTAGAATGCATCACATAAAAAGAAAAAAGAAAAAGCTTTGCCATTTTTGAAAAAGTTTTTAAAGTAAAAACAAAAATGAAAGAAATGGAACAGTAATTGCATGCGAAAATATGATTTTCATTCAATATTAAACAAATTGAAACAACATGGGGGCCCTTCTTTATACAAGCGGTCAAAATGCTTAGGGCGAAGCATATGACTTATCGAAACAAGAAAATTACATCTCCATAAAAGTGACTCTGGGGATGTCCAAGATAGTCCAATTGTTGAGCTCCTGTCCAGGCGCAGCATGGCAAATGAATCTGGAGAGATCTTCTTCATCATCATCATCCACGGCGAGAACCTGACTTCCAGAACTGGTGCTTGCACTGACGAACACTTGAGAAATGGGGGGAATCACCTTCTTTCCAGGAATTATGCTGAGCTGAGTAGAAGAAGATGGTTGATACCCAAGGCCATACTTGTCTCGCTTCTCATGAACATCAATCAGCTTGCCCCAGGCACTATGGGGAGTGCCAGCTTCTAAGAAGGCCTTAGCATCATTCAGAGACGAGAGGGGTGCTCCGAGTTCCTTCTTATTCTCAACCACGGGGAGTTTATCAACCGACACAATCTCTAATGCCTGAAAAGGTGTCTCTTGTATCTCTCCTTCCACTTCAACATAACGGTATGACGCCAGATTATTGACTATCAAATCTTCTTCACCAGTGATCACAACAATCTTGTCATTCACAACAAATTTCAAACACTGATGGAGGGTAGATGTCACAGCCCCAGCAGCATGGATCCAAGGACGACCCAAGAGGCAAGTGTATGAAGGACGTATATCCATAACATAGAAGGCAATATAGAACATGTGAGGACCAATCAAGACAGGCAGATCAATTTCCCCTTCTACGGACCTTCTAGAACCATCAAATGCTCTGACACTCATAGTGCACGGTCTCATCATAACCCCATCCATACTCAGCTTAAACAAAGTAGTCTTGGGCATCACATTAAGAGAAGAACCTGTATCAATCAGAACTCGAGACAACACAGCATCCAGACACTTGACTGAGATGTGCAACGCTTTGTTATGTGCCCTACCCTCAGGTGGAAGTTCATCATCGGAGAAACCCAAACAATTACCAGCAGCAATGTTGGTCACAACCCCTTCAAACTAAGGCACGGTAATGTCTTGAGTTACATGAGCGGAAGCCAGAACTTTCATCAGAGCATCACGATGAGCTTCAGAATGCACCAAGAGAGACAAGATGGAGATCTTGGCTTGGGTCTGATCTAGTTGGTCGATCACTTTGTAATCACTCTTCTTAATGATCTTCAAGAGTTGCTCGGCATCTTGTGCGTTACGTGTTACAGGAGGATCAACAGCAACTTGCTTTCCTTTTGCTTGTGTACTAGCCTCTTTATTGGTCTCTTTAGGAGGCGGAGGAGGGGCAGCAAAGATCCGACCACTACGGGTAATACCACTAGTGCCAGTAATATTTGTGATACTCGAAGTACCCACTGGAGGACAGTCAAACTTCTTCCCTCGAATATACACGGCATTATAACTCCAAGGAACAGCCTTAGAATCATTCACAGGAGAGGGAACAATAGACGAGGTTGAAGGAGTCGAAGGAACATTTGGAACCTGAATAACTAACGGAGTCCTCGGAGCCTGAATGACCAAGGGAGTACTCGGAGCACGAATGACCAAAGGAGTACTCTGATTCTTTGACACCTCAGCAGGATAGTAAGGTATCTCTAGAGTAGCCACATCTTCGACAGGAACGACCCTTTCCACTCTAAGAACACCTTCATCCATTAGTTTCTGGATTTCTTCTTTCAACCTAGTGCATTCCTCAGGGTTAGAAGAACATTGCAAACAGTAGTCATGTAGCTCACACAAAACCTTTTGTTGCATAAGATATTCTCTGATAACTGCTAGCGGCATCCTTACCTCATTAACATCATTTACTAGGATCTGATCATCACATAACTCAATAGCATTGGTCGCACCAGCATGAGGAGGCATAGGATTATTCTGCACATTAGGACCAGTAGGGGCGAACGAGATAAGTTTGTCATCAAGGAGATCCTGAACTTTGTACTTTAATGCTCTACACTTTTCAATAGTATGGCCCGGGGCCCCTGAATGAAATTCACATCGAGCATTAACATCATAACCAGGAGGGAGAGGACTAGGTGGAGGTCCAAGTTCACGGAGTTGTACCAATTGACCAGCAAGCAACTGGGGGAGAAGCTGAGCATACGGCATGGGAACCGGATCTATACGCCTGTCAGGTTATCTTTGCCTCTGTGGACCTCTCTGACCTTGAGGCCTAGGATTCTGTTGGCGATTCTGAGGAGCAGTAGCTTGTTGTTGTGGTACGAAAGGCTGTTGGGGTGCCATCCATGGTTGTGGAAGAGCAGCAGCATATGCTTGAGGGACATACGGACCAGGAACAGCATAAGGCATCGGATAATAAGGAGGTGGAACAGCAGAATATGCAGGAGCTCGACCTTGGTCAACAGAGGCAGTGCTAGCCTCACCTTCCTTCTTCTTCACAAACCCAGAATACGGCTTCTTACCATTACCACTTGAGTTGCTAGGATTAGTAACACCTTGAATGGTACCCGCTTTGACACAGTTCTCAACTCTCTCACCAATGATAACCACATCCGAAAAGGAGGGAGAAGTATTACTAACCATGTGCTGAAGATACGGCCCTTTCAGAGTTCCCATAAATAGATCAATCAACTCGCGGTCCAAGAGAGGAGGTTGGACACGGGAAGCAAGTTCACGCCACCTCTGAGCGTATTCTTTAAAAGACTCCTCAGATTTCTGTGACATATTTTGCAGCTGTGCACGGCTGGGGGCCATAGCAGTATTGTAGTGGTATTGTTTCAAGAAGGCATCAACAAGTTCTCCCCAAGTACTAACATTAGACCTCTCGAGCTTCATATACCACTCTAATGGGGCTCCAGTGAGACTATCCTGGAAGAAATGCATAAGCAGAGGTTCGTTCTCAGCGTGAGCGGCCATCTTACGGCAGTAAGAACGAATGTGAGTCTCTGGGCAGGTAACTCCCTTGTACTTATCAAAATCTGGCACTTTGAACTTCGGGGGAATAACAATCCCAGGTACCAAGCACATAGCAGCAGTGTCGAAACTCGAAGTTTTAGCAACCTTAACGGCCTTAAGGCGTTCTTCGAGAGCTTGGTACATCTTAGCAGTCTCAGTCAACTCAGCAGTAAGATCATGTTCAAGGTCAATAACCTCGTGGTGGTCATCCACTACTTTTGCTATCCCCTCAACGGGAATCTCTTTAGTTTTCACCCCTCCATCAGCAGAATTGGTAGGAGTATCTTTGATCAGCCCAGCAACGCTCTTTCTGAGCTCTTCTTGTCCTTGGACAACGACATGAAGAGTCTCCATAAGTTGGGTCATTCTTTCCCCCATAACATCCATATCCCTACGGAGGGCAGCTTGACTCTGTTCAAATTGATCCATGATTCTCTCGTTGCTCCTGGTGCGGTAAGGATGTAAGAAAGTCAGCTTCGTCGTCGGAAAAGAAATCTGGAGTTGGAAGGGACCCCAATTAGAATCTGATAAAAACCTGAAAATGCAGTATGATATGAGTGCATGGGTGCATGTGTGCATGTTTTATTATTTCCAAGACTTTTTAGCTTTGTCTCAAACCAACAACACAAGATAACGGAGAAGACAGTGAAGCATAACCAAGATAAGCACAACCAAGATAAGCAACCAGGATAAGGAAACATAATCGATTAATTCCACAACCACGTTTTTGAAGTACAAAATATTCCGCTCTCACGAGCCAACAAATACATAAAATGGAAATAGGAACCCCATCCAACAAGACTGGTGGTGATTCAATAACAAAAACCAATACTAAGCAGGATCTCCCATGTCCAAATGACGAAGTGGGCTATCTCCAATGTTCTTATAGCTCCAAGCCTTCATTTCTTCAAACAGCTTTTTGGTCTCAGCATGGGTTGGTCTTTTAACAACTTCTTGAATCAATAGGTCCTTTCTGAAATGCATGGTCTCCAAGTAACGGCTTCTCAATTCCCAACCTCTGGCTTCCTCTTGAGCTTGAGTATCACTTTGGCCCTTTTCCTCCATTCGACCCTTCAACTTGCGAATCTCTTCATAACACCCCTCAATCTTTTCCTGACGTTCCAGAAGGAGCTTGTCTGCTTTCTTTCGACGGGCTTTCTCTGATTTGGCTATATCAGTTTGGATTTGGAGCCTCTTTGTCAATTCCGCCAACTGATCCTCATAATGCTCTTTGATCTCCCTCTCTTGAGATTTAGCAGATTTAGAGTCTATGGTCACCCTTGACCTTTTCTGAGAAGTACTTCCTCTAGCATACAATTCTTCAAGCTCTATTTCTCTCATTTTCAACTTATGAAGGGCAGAAAGCTTCTCTTGCCTATCAGTATTCATCTTAACTTGCATCGTCTCCATTTGTTCAGTCAATTTCCGATTCTGCTCCACAGTCTGATTATAACAAGGCATGGAGACAATGTTGGGTTGTACACCAGCAGGAGGATACAAAGGATCTTTTGGAGGGAATGGCATCCCTTGGGTGTTGGCCACAACTTCAACCCACTCAGTATAGTCTTTATAAGTCGCACAGTCTCTTTGACCAAAATACTTCTTATCTCTCCAGCAAATACTCTTCCAGGCTTGCGCAGCTTCTGCCATTTGCCCAACATTGGTGGCTGAATGATAGTAAATATTCTCAGCAATCTCTGCTTGTTCAGGAGGACTAATGAAAGCGTATCCATATGTTCTTCTAGCCAGGATAGGATTATAGTTGATCCCACCTCTGATGCCCATGAGAGGCACATTCTTGAACTTCCCACAACTCATGACAACTTCCATGTGGTCCAAGGATCGGTTGTACCAGACAATGTCCTTAGCTCTAAGCCCCATAATTCTATCAGCCCATCTGGATGTGTGCCTACTATCAACAAAAGCTCCACGTTCCGGAAAATGTGATCTGAACCAACGGTATAGCAGCGGAGCACAGAATCTAACCAAACCTCCTTTCTGCTCATTACGATGATGAACGGAATGATAAACATCCCCCAGAAGTGTAGGAACGGGGTTCTGCAGAATGAATATGTGGATGGCATGCATATCAACAAAGTCAAGCACATTTGCGAACATCACGATACCATAGATACTTAGAGCCAGGATAGCTCTAAAAGTGTCCCACTCTTTGGCTTCAGCAGCGTCACAACCTCTTTTAACCAGGAACTCCATACGAAAACCATGACAACCTCCTTTCTTGGTGAGACTTGCCTCCACGACTGACTTGCTCAAATAAAGAGCCTTAGCAATTTCAATGGAATCAGGGGCCTTCATGGCGCTATAATAAGGTACCTCTTTCCCAACAGGAATGCCAAGGAATGACGAATACTCTTCCAAGGTAGGAGCCAAAAGATAATCAGTGAATGCGAAACAACGGAGGGAAGGATGATAGAACTGAAGCAAAGTGTGAACTCCCTCTTGCTCATCCTTGGTGAATGGCATCTTGAGGAGGCTCAGAATGTACCCATATTTTTCTCGGAAATTGGTTGACTCATCCGGTGTGATCTTCTTTGCCAAACACTCAACAGACTTCAGATTAGGATTCACAAAAGAGTAGGAGTAATTGCGCTTGCCAGTCTTCAGTGGTGGAGCCATGTGTTAGTCGGAGACAAAGCCAAAAAGTTCCTGAAAATAAATGAACATGCATGTTAAATGATGTGGTGGAATGCATTTCATTGGGAGAATCCTAAAATCTTTTCATTATTCCTTTTCTTTTTTCTTTTTCTTTCCTATTTTTTTGCAAAAAGGTATGTATATATTCTTTTTCTTTTCTTTTCTTTTTTCTTTAGAAATAGATTTTAGGATTCTCCGCGAATGAAGTGGGGTGAATGCAATAGCATGATGTGTCATGTGCATGATGTGGTGAGAGACTGAATGTCCCTCGCAACTCTGAACATCTGGGTAATACTGATTGTAACAGGTTCAAAATTTCGACTTCAGATTGCAAAATGGAAATCCGGGTATGATGAAGGCTAGTATCCTGTCCCTCCCCAAAACTCACGGGTATGAATTCTAGACACGGACAGGTGGTCCCTAATGGTCACTGGGGTCTATAGTTCCCATGGGGTACAAAGTGTTTGAGGCAACAAGAGTGCCAGACACAGTGTTCCATGAAAGAACCTCGCCCAGTTGTGGTACCCCACATCAACTCGATCGTAGCAAGAGCTACGGGAGCCAACATGAGCATCCACGCTAATCCGAGGTGTCACTTGGCCTGGGTAGTGGGCCTTTTACCTCAAAACATCCCACCCAACCTGCAAAACAGAACAGAAGACCCCAAGGAACACAGAATATAATCCATATGCATGATGTGCAAACAGAAATAAACATGATATGCAAGCAAAAAAATAAACATGCAAACATATATACAAGATATAGACATAAAACAAATAAACACCCAGTAAATAAACAAACAAACGCAGGCTAGGATCGACTCACTAAGGATGGACCAGCAACAGGTCTAGCAACATCCCCAGCAGAGTCGCCAGCTGTCGCACGCTCGCGAAAAATGAACAGAGTCGCCACCAATATATTTATCCCATAAGGGAAAGGAATATCAGAAAACCTAACAAAGGAAGGAACAGGGTCTTGCGACCAGAGAATCAAGGTACGGGAGTCGGTTACGCAAGGGGAAGGTATTAGCACCCCTCGTGCCCATCGTACTCGATGGTATCCACCTATGTTTGTTTCTATCTAAAGGGTGTCTAACTATGTCTATGCCTAAATGCGAATGCATGTAAAATGTAGGGAAAATAAAGAATTGTACTCGCACGGGCCCTACCCCGCTGCCTACGTATCCTTTTCAGGAATCAGAGTTACCGTAGCTCGGCTAACGATTTTCTGTTTGTTTTTGTGTTTTTTAGTTGGGCGGAGTTAACGCTCACGCTCTTGCATAAGGGATCGACCTAGGATGCAGTAGAGCGGAGATAACGATGCCCTTAGGTGCCAAGCAGGCAAAAGAAAAGGAATGATTGGTTTGTGTCTTTTAGGGTAATTCCATGATAACGAGAACCTACTACAAGGTCTCGCATCACTTCCTCACTTTTGTTTTAAGTCTGAACATTTATTAGGTTTTTTGAAGTGTTTTTGGTTGGTGTTTTTTAAGGGGATTTTATTCAAGTATTTATTAATGTTTTATGGTTGTAAAAGAAAAAAGAATGCAAAAAGGGGGAGACTAGCCTATTTCTAATTCTATGTTGTAAGAATATTCTAAGAGAAAAATGGAGAAAAACAATTAAATGGATTAAAATCAACTTCAAGGACCAAGGGTATAATTGTCGTTTCACATATATGGAATATTCACAAAAAGAAAAGAATTAAAATCTATACAAGCCAAGAAAGTATATTCACAAACTATTTCATTTTTATTTGTAAAAAGAAACTAATTTCGAATTAACAAAGAAACAATTACTCTTGGTTTATGATTTTTTTATAAAAAGAAATTATTAAAAGTTCTAAGAAATACTAATTAAAAGAATCAATTAAAAATTTCTAGGAATTAAAGAAATTCAAAAAAGGAAGTCTAATTAGTGGAAGAATATTTTTGGAGTTTTTATTTATATAAAAACAAAACACAAATCAAAAAGGAATTAAAGAAGACTATTTTTTTTTTTTTTTTATGGTTTATCAACCAATCACAAAACCAAAGAAACAATCAATTAAAATTCAATTAATTCTAAAAAGTCTAATTGGGTAAAAATGTTTTTGGTATTTTATTTAAAAACAATGAATTAATTGCAAAAAAGAGAATTAAAAGGAAACAATTTCCATGGTCTATTTATTATAGCAAAGGGGTGCAGAAGTAATTTCAGAAAGAACTAAAATTATCTACAAGCAGAAATAGGGCCCAAAATAGGGGGTGTGAACGACAGAAGCGCTAAAGCCCAATCCAGCAGTGTATGGTGCATCAGTAACAAGGGGGCGCAATCCAGAAACAGGGGCAAGCCCAAACGCGGCCCAACATTATCTATCCACCACTTCATTGCATTATCAATTCAGCTTTTATTGTATTATTTATTCCTCCAGCATGCATGTATTTTTTGTAAAAACGTGATGTGCACTACATGGATTCACTTATCAATTGGTCAAAAGTGACTTAAGTCACTACAAGACAAAACCATGCATGGGCCAATAATAGAGAGACACCACACATTCTAATCATATTAATAAAACAAAATATTAAACTAAGTGGGAACATGAACCACTCACGCGCTGCCACATCAGCTCAGCCTGGGACTGCATGGAAGGGACGCCGGCGCCGCCGGCAGCGCCACCACCTTCTCCGGCGGCTCCACCACGCCGGAAAAAAAAAATCCAGAATTTAAAAACAGAACCCCTTTCCCACTCGATTTTTTGTGCTGATTCCAAAAATGCAGTCGGTTTTTAATAATACTCGCTCTATCATGCAGAATGAAGAGAATCTTGAACTTTAACTAATGGAAACTTCATCAAAACAATTACTAATGGCATCAAATTAATTCCTACACCATGCATAGTTCGAGTACACATTTCAAACATTCAGAGAATCAATATTATGCACCAAACAGAGATGATAGTTCAAAGCTCCTAATGTTAGATATAACATGCATAAGCTTGCTACATGATATGCAAAGAGGTTTATGAGCCTTACTTGTGGGAGAATCTTGGACTGAGCTGTATAGAGAGCCTCAAAGTTCCCTCACTATGCGGATGAGATGAAACCAATGGTGCTTCTTGAATCCAAAAAATTGTGGTGATGAAGAATGGAGCTTGGAGATGTGTGTGAGAGAGAAGGAGGGAGAGAGAGAGAGAGAAAGAGAGAGAGAGAGAGAGAGAGAGAGGAGAGAGAGAGAGAGAGGAAGAGAGAGGAGAGAGAGGGAGAGAGAGGAGAGAGAGAGAGAGGAGAGAGAGAGAGAGAGGGAGAGAGAGGAGAGAGAGAGGAGAGAGAGGGAGAGGTATAGTGATATAGTGAAGAGTGGAAGTGAGTGAGAATGAGGTGTATGAGTTTCTATTTATATGGCCAACCATTGGTTTGTAATTCACAATTCTTGGATGTGGGACTTGGGTTAGTTTGCAATACCTCTTTCTCATTTTTCCAATGTGGGACTTGCAGCACCACTTTTTCCATTTCTCCAATGTGGGACTTTAGTGTGTGTGTAGTGCAATTGTGTGTTGTTTTACTTTTTCTCTTCATGCTGTGGTGCTTACTTTGAACACTTATATCTCAAACCATGGGTTGTTAAATGATGCAAGAATGGGGTCATATCAAAGAGGGCATGGGATAAAACAAGATTGGTGTTGAAGATATCTCAAGATAAGGCTTGGAAGTATGAGAAAAATGGCCTTGAATTCATGCAAATACCACTGCACACGCCCAGCAGCTTGCTGTCACCTGCGTATGGCCAGAACGTGACTCTGCGAGGGTGGTACTTTGAGCCTCTCTATCTCGATCAATACATGTCCAAAATCAGTGATACTGGTCTCATTGGATAGAGGACATGGCAAGGGATGGCTTAGAACTGGGCTTGTTTAAGATAGAGGCTTGTGGAGGAAGAAATAGGCCTTGACATTTGGCCCACCACGTGTTTGCTGAAATGCGTTGCGTGCCCAGAATTCTGTGTCATGGCTGCCTGCAGAATTTGGTCAGGGTTGGGGCACCACTTATGAGGCTTGTATCTCACTCAATATTTGCTCAATTGTCCCAATTCTTGTTTCTATGGATAGATGGCATGGCAAAGAAGAGAATGATACCAAGTTTGCGTTCATATCACTTCTGTACAGCTCTAAAAATGACTGGAGATTTGGCATGCCATGTGTTTGTGAAAATGCCAGGTCATGACCTGACTGGTGACCTGGAATGTGACTTGATTCAAATGAGTTTCCAGCAACTTCACACCACTCTAACTCTTTATACAAGCTTCAAATGAAAAAGTGTCCAACTACAAAGTTGTTCTCCTCCATGAGAGGAACAACTTTAATGTTAGAAACTTTTCCGGAAAATGTCGTTTGCCACGTGTAATCTGGTGCTGAAGTGGACTGCTCAACAAGATTTGAGACATCAAAAATTTTTCTAAGTGTTGGAATGTCTTTTTTTCTATTTTCCCAACTTTTTGCCGAACTCCCGATTTTATCCGTTCTTCGACTTTTCTTGATTAATTTTCCACCAAAAGTCAATATTTGAATAATTTTCCCGATTTTGACCCAAAAGTCAACTGTTCCGATTTTTTCGACTATTGGTGAAATTCCCGATTAGATCTCTTCCGATCAAATCCAGTCAAACAACACATCCGCATAGCCAGTATGAGAAGCCCTTTCACACATAGAAGCCATTCCTGATTAAATGTTGACTAGAAAGTCAGCTGGTTGACTTTGGTCAAAGAAACCCTGATTTAACGAACCAGATGATTTGCAAACTTGCACTCTTCAATCAATGCCCTGATTTGAAGCAGAGAGACACCCCAATCCAGGAGGACTTCAATGAACATAGAACCATATGATTATACCTCAGTCTTCCTTGTTCTCTGATCAAACTCCTTTGCAATAGAGCTCTTTTTTTTTTTGAATAATACCAATGATATGAATGCATGGGTATGGATTATGACCTAAGTGATGTATGTACATGAATGCAAAGCCTAAGCCAGTTAGAAGTTAAGGGGTAGGACAAATTTGGGGTATGACAGTCTCCAGGATGAGAACACAAAGCAAGCGAATGAAATCGTGTCCCGCAAGTAAAGCGGAACACTCATAGAATGAGCATCGATCGGTGACCGTCCAAAAGCCTCGCACACTAGCACACACGTTAGAGATAACAAGACACCGCAATCGGAATTGCGTTATTGCATTATAAGCTAAGATAAAATGAACAATTAATGCAAACATAAAATGGACAACAAATGTAAAGGGGAAAACCAACATGAATAACCTACAATCAATCAATATCAATCATCTCATGAGATAGCACGTTTCACAAGCTTTCCAACGATATAAAGAACGCGCAAATCGGAGTTACGAGCAAAAAGATACGAAAGATTGAAGTTAGAGAAAAAAAACACACAGGGGAACCGGTTCCCCCATTTGGGAACCCGGGTTCCAGGGCATTCTGCCACCCGTTTTGGCCTCTGATGGATGGGAACCGGTTCCCCAAAGCTAGGAACCGGGTTCCACTGTTTGAAAATCACTTTTTTGCTATTTTTTATGCTTAGGAACCAATTCTACCCAACTTGAAACAATGCCAACTTGCAAGCATCATGAAAAGCCATCAAAACACATTCAAAACACAATGAAACACCCATGGAAACAAGACACGATATCAAGGCAACAATCGATGGCACATGAGAAGATGTGAACCAAATATCAATGTGAGGCATGCTATTAGCAATAAGCGAACAATCATCAAGCACCAAAGCAACAAAGCCAAACATATATCGATTTCAATGATTAAGCCCAAGTCGAACATGTATCGCTCTCAATGATTAGGCACAACGTAGCATCTTGGCGAAGGATAGTCATGAATCCACAAGTCAATTAGGCCAAATAACAACAAATCGAGCAAAGTGCGACGCGTCAAGCCAAACCACAATTATAATATCATCACCAACAATTACATAAATGCAACAATGGCAACAAGTATTTGCACATGCGATAGTGATCAAGCTATACAACATATTCAAATCATGACTTAAGCATCAAGCAAGGCACATTATCAAGCAAAAATTCACCGCATGCATTTGTACAAACACCTTAAGTGCGACACAAGTCATCTATATGAATTTTAACAATTAAGAACACACAATCATCAACAAAATCACGGATCCGAAGCGCGAATGTCACAATTCATCAACAATGATCAATAATCACATGCAACAAAATTAGATCCGACCAAAATTCACATAAACACTACCAATTCGATCAACAACATACAAATTCACCGAACAATCATCATCAATCAACATTAATCAACAACAAAATATGAATCTAGATTCGAATCCACATAACGATCAACAATTAAGCACTTAATTCAAGATCCGAAAGCTTACCGGATGGAGATCTAAATCGACGCGTGAACACGAACACGACACGAACGCGAACACAAAAGCGAAGTCGAAAAGCAAATCCCAAGGGAAGAGGAGAGTGGCGCGCAAGATCAAGAAGAGGAAGGAGAGATTCGAACTTGAAACCTTGATCTTCAATCCATGTTGTTCTTGATTCTTGAAGAAAATTGATGAATATTGATGAAAGTTCTATGTGATTTGTGGTTTTGATCCAAGAGAATTGAGAGAGAATTGAGAGAAAGTGTTTTTGATCTTTTGGTGAATTGAAAATTATGAGAGTCCCCCCTTTGATTTGTGAAGAGCAAAATGTTTATATATTGTCAACGCGAAATGTCCAAATTGCCCTCGGTGCGTCTTACTTTAGCTCGTTTTTAAGGAAACTCGGTTCGGCTCTGAATTCCGGAACGAAACCAATGCCACTGTAAAGATGACCAAATTTGTGACTCATCGACGCAAGAATCACCTCAATCCGATCAGCGATGAAGAAAATACGCCTGTTTGAGTGACGAGAAACATCGGTTCATCTGGCGCGACTGTACAGAATTTTGTGAGTACCGCTCAAAGAACTTGATAAAACCCTATCTTCGGCTCAGAATCTGAACAGGCATGTGTGACGAAGAATCGAAGCTAACGAAACTTCCAAGTAAATGCCGCCGGAATGGACTTCATACGATAAAAATCGAAGGAGTCGTGAATTTTCGAACTCGGCGCGACATACTCGAAAACACACTTTTTACCGAAACAATGCGACGATCCTTAAAATTCTGGGAGTTTTCCGTGCCTAATTGGCCTTCGATCCGAACATATGAAATCTTGGTAATGATGGTACGGAGCTCTAGTTAAATTTTCAAGCGAATCCGACGAGCGGATTGTGAGATATGAATTTTCTGAGATCCGAAACCCTACATTCAACACCGTTTTTCACTGCGAAACCTCAAGTAATTTGCAAATCTGGAAACCTTCCTCAAAGAATTGGCTTCCGAGCCAAACACAAAAGTTGTAGATATCGTCGAAACAGTCAGGGCAACGCTGAAACTTAGCTCATATCACCTTCCAGATAGGACTTGTGAATTTTCTCGTATTTCCACTGTTTAGACCATTCTTCACGCCTTATCTTCTTAAACCCATGAAAACTCTTTATTATTTTTCTTCAATTTTTGGATGACGAAATAAACGTCATTATTAACTTATAGCTCAAATAGAGAGGGCAAATTTTGGGGTGCAACACCCTGGTTCGGACAAATTTCACCTGCACCATTTGGATCATTTGCCCTGGCTCGGACAAATTTTACCTACACCATTTGGATCATTTGCCCTCTGGTTCGGACAAATTTCACCTACACCATTTGGATCATTTGCCCTGGTTCGGACAAATTTCACCTACACCATTTGGATCGTTGGCCCTGGTTCGGACAAATTTCACCTACACCATTTGGATCATTTGCCCTGGCTCGGACAAATTTCACCTACACCATTTGGATCATTTGCCCTGGCTCCAACAAATTTCACCTACACCATTTGGATCATTTGCCCTGGCTCGGACAAATTTCACCTACACCATTTGGATCATTTTCCCTGGCTCCGACAAATTTCACCTACATCATTTGGATCATTTGCCCTGGCTCGGACAAATTTCACCTACACCATTTGGATCATTTGCCCTGGTTCGGACAAATTTCACCTACACCATTAGGAGTCACTTGCCCTTGTTCGGACGAGTTTACCTGTATCAAAGGAATTGCCTGCCATGGTTCTGACAAGCGTACCTGCATGAAAAAGATTCACCTGTTTGGAGACTCACAACTCGAGGGTCGGAGGAAATAGCATGTCAAATATTCACGACTCGAGGGTCGGAAAGGAAATGATATGTTTAGAAACTCACGACTCGAGGGTCGGACCTTCACGACTCGAGGGTCGGAAAACACCTCAATCACAACACGAGGGTTGGAAACTCACGACTCGAGGGACGGAAAACACACCTATCGCAGCACGAGGGTTGGAAACTCACGACTCGAGGGTCGGAAAACACACCTATCGCAACACGAGGGTTGGAAACTCACGACTCGAGGGTCGGAAAACACACCTATCACAACACGAGGGTTGGAAAACGGGCTTTTGTAGTATGTGAATGCACTAGATAATATGCGTATGCTAATGTGTATGTATGCTGATGTTGATGTCAATCCTAAGGTTTTATCTCCTTATTAAACCTGCTTAAACCGTATTTGCACCTACACCACTGCTATGCTTATGCCGGCTTGGTACTGTTTATGTATGTGGATAATGCTTATGCTCATGTATATGTTGGCTGATGTAACGAGTGGAACGAAGTAATGTCTTCTATAAGACTACCTGAAAAAGGTTTCTGGAATGGATATGAAAATTTGTCTTAAAGAAGACTACCTGGAGAGGTTCTTAGAAAGGATAAAATTTTTCTAAGAAGACTACCTGAAAAAGGTTTTTTTTTTAGCAAAGGATAAAGGATGTCTTAAAGAAGACTGTCTGGAAAGGTTGAAAGATGTCTGAAAGGACTACCTAAAAAGGTTCTTAGAAAGAGAATGTCTTAAAGAAGACTACCTAAAAAGGTTCTTGGAAATGGCGATGATTGTCTTAGAGCAGACTACCTAGAAAGGTTCTTAGAAAAAAGAATGTCTTACAGAAGACTACCTAAAAAGGTTCTTGGAAATGACGATGATTATCTTAAAGAAGACTACCTAAAAAGGTTCTTAGAAAAATAATGTCTTAAAGAAGACTACCTGAAGAGGTTCCTGGAAAGGATGACAATCCGTCTTGAATAAGACTGCTTGAGGAGGCTCTTAGAAAGGATCGTGAGATTTGTCTTAAAGAAGACTACCTAAAAAGGTACGGTGTAATGTATCAACCAATGCATGATTTATATGTATTTGCATGATGCTCCAATGATAGGTTATTGATACCCAAGCGCATATAGCTCGCCGGGGTTGTAGGTTTGTTGGATGCTAGCGCGATTTCCCAATACCTGCTTTTGAACTTTGAAGATCGTAGTTAGGAGAAAGATTTGTTCGAGGTTTTAAAGTGTGAGAACGCCTTTTCCTTATGTTGTGCGCCTTGCCCCAGTTTGACCCTTTGAATTACTCCACACCTTTGAATTTTGAAGTTCTCCACGTCTTTCACCTTTTGCAATTCGCACCTTTAACCTTTTCGAGGTTCTCCACACCTTTAACCTTTGGAGATTCTCGACACCTTTAACCTCTCGAGGTTCTCCACACCTTTAACCTTTCGAATTGTTCGCCTTATGGATTTGATATCCAATGCCCAAATGTTTAGTGGGGAAAGATGCCTATGATCTCCCAGCCATGAAGGAAGTGCCCCGGGAAATAACCTTGTCGGATGCTTCAACTTTTAGATTGAAGGGTATACCCTTGGTCTCCAGGATATGGAGGGCTATCCATAGTGTTCTATCCTTTTGAATTTGAATTCTTCCCATGTTTGACATGCCCCTGTTTGGTATTGCTTTGAGGTGTGCCCCAAGTTGATTGAACCTTAGGAAGGATGCCCCTAGTTAATAGGACGTTTGATTGCATGCCCATGTGATCCTTGAAATTTTGCCCCTGTTTAGTAGAACCCCCTAGATGTGGTTCCCTCATTCCAGAGTCTTTGATTAACCAATTTCGAGATCTCCTTGATGCTAAGTGTATATTCGTAGATGACGTTGTACCTTTGAGAAGTAACTCCAATGTGATGCGTGTGCAAATTTTGAAATCGAAGTCCGTTATGAATTAGGACTGAATGATTAGAAATGAATATTAGAAAAAGCGTAGTGGTTAGGAACAGTTTTAACAAACCTGGGAGTCGGTATAACAAAATCCTGCTTGATATGCTTTCGTAGTTAACCTTGCCTCAATTAGGACTTTTGAATGTTGTAATTTGGCCTGGTTCACGGTTTTAAGAAACAATGGATATAAGGCTCAAAATTTATTTAACCCACTGCTAGAACAAGATTTGTTCTGATCAATATTCTTAGTTTTGATGATAACAAGGATATGAATTTTGTATGAGATAATGTGGTACTCTAATACTATGCAATTTCCATTTCAGGAATTATACAAAGAGTATGCACAAAATCAGCGCAAGAAGCAACTGACTCAGAAGGTTCAGCATGCAACATCAGAACATGGTCTGGCAAGACATCAGAAGATGGTCAAGCAGAATCAGAACATGGGTCTATGGAAGCATCAGAAGAACTTGAGATCAGAAGCAGAAGCACTGAAGTTCTCATGGTATCACGCTAGAAGCACTTCAAGGTCAGAAGACAAGAAGATGCTCTGCACCAAGCTGTTTGACTCTGATGACATTCAAACGTTGTTTACACGAACATCAGATCAAAAGCAAGTACTAGACTGGCAGGCTACGCTGACTGACAAAAGGAACGTTAGAAGCTATTAAAGGCAACGTCAGTAGACACAGCGAAAACAAGGCTCGAGGTAGTTGACAAAAGAGTGAAACAGTAAATGCAATGCTGTACGGATTACGCAAAGCATTAAATGCTCCCAACGGTCATCTTCTCAAACGCTTATAAATATGAAGTTCTGATGAGTAGCTACGTTACGAATTTTGAATACAACATTTGCGCATTAAACTGAAACGCTGTCAAATTTAAAAGCTCTCAAACTTCATCATCAAGCTCACTACATTGCTGTTGTAATATCTTAGTGAGATTTAAGCTTAAACTTAAGAGAAAAATCACAGTTGTGATAATAGCTTTATAAGAAGCATTGTAACTCTTAAAAGAGTTTGTTTACATTAATTTGTAAGTTCTAGAGTGATCAGGTTGTTGATCAGTATACTCTAGCAAGTCTTAGAAGTTGTCTAAGAAGTTTGTTCCTAGAGTGATCAGGTTGTGATCAGGATACTCTAGAAGACTTAGAGTGTTTCTAAGTGGAAAACCATTGTAATCAAGTGTGATTAGTGGATTAAATCCTCAGGTGAGGTAAATCACTCCAAGGGGGTGGACTGGAGTAGTTTAGTTAACAATGAACCAGGATAAAAATCATTGTGCAAATTGTTTTTATCTTACAAGTTTTAAAGCTACACTTATTCAAACCCCCCCCCCCTTTCTAAGTGTTTTTCTATCCTTCAATTGGCATCAGAGCGCCGGTTCTAAGGTGCAAGCACTTAACTGTGTTTAGAAAAGATTCAGGAAGAGAAAAATGCTTCAGTAAAAGATGGCTGGTGAAATTCTAACAAACACACCTACATCTACATCTGGCTCTGCTGAGCAATACAATGGAAATGGTAACAATGGTTATACCAGACCACCAGTATTTGATGGTGAAAACTTTGAATACTGGAAAGATAAACTAGAAAGTTACTTCCTTGGTCTAGATTGTGACTTATGGGATCTTCTGGTGGATGGTTACAAACATCCAGTGAACGCTACTAGCGTAAGGCTTACAAGACAAGAAATGAATGATGATCAAAAGAAGCTTTTCAAAAATCATCATAAATGTAGGACTGTTTTTCTGAATGCTATCTCTCATGCTAAGTATGAGAAGATATCTAACAGGGAAACTGCCCATGATATATATGAGTCATTGAAAATGACCCATGAAGGAAATGCTCAAGTCAAGGAGACCAAAGCTCTTGCTCTAATCCAGAAATATGAAGCCTTCAAGATGGAGGACGATGAAGATATTGAGAAGATGTTCTCAAGATTTCAAACGCTAACTGTTGGATTAAGAGTTCTGGACAAAGGCTACACCAAGGCTGATCATGTAAAGAAAATCATCAGAAGCTTGCCTAGAAGATGGGGCCCAATGGTGACTGCATTCAAGATTGCAAAAAATCTGAATGAGGTTTCTTTGGAAGAGCTAATCAGTGCCTTGAGAAGCCATGAAATAGAGCTGGATGCAAATGAGCCTCAGAAGAAAGGTAAGTCTATTGCATTAAAATCTAATATTAAAAAATGCACTAACGCTTTTCAGGCCGAAGAAGTAGATTATGAAGAATCAGAATCAGAAGAAGAAGATGAACTTTCCATGATCTCCAGAAGGGTAAACCAACTCTGGAAGAGCAAACAAAGAAAGTTCAAGAGCTTCAGAAGTTCAAAGAAATTTGAACGAGGAGAATCTTCTGGTGGCAGAAGATCTGACAAGAAGAAAGTTGTCTGCTATGAGTGCAATGAGCCTGGACACTTCAAGAGTGAATGTCCAAAACTTCAGAAGGAGAATCCCAAAAAGAAGTTTCATAAGAAGAAAGATCTTATGGCAACATGGGATGATTCTGAATCAGAATCAGAATCAGACTCTGAAGGAGAGCAAGCCAACTTTGCACTAATGGCCACAGTGGATGATGGATCAGAATCTACATCAGAATCAGATTCTGAAGAGGTATTTTCTGAACTATCTAGAGATGAATTAGTTTCCATTAATTGAACTTCTGGAACTCAAGGCTCATCTTAGTATCAAATACAAAAAGCTGAAAAAGCAATTTGAATTTGAAACCAAGAAGCTGGAAGTGGAAAATTCTGAACTGAAGGAAAAAGTTTTAAAATTATCCAAAGATAATGGATCTCCTTCTGAATCAGAAAAATCCATTCCTAGTCTCAATCATATTTTGAAAGAATATGACTCGAGCTTCAGAAAATTCCTATCTAGAAGTATTGGCAGAAGTCATCTTGCTTCTATGATATATGGTGTTTCTGGAAACAGAAGGTTTGGCTTTGGCTATGAGGGTGATACCTCACATAAATTTGAACCTGTTGATGATCTGAAAATCACATACAAGCCATTGTATGACCAGTTCAAATATGGCCATGCACATGATATTAGGCTCACTTCACATGCACAGAGTTTTAACACTGTACACACCAAGAAGCATGTGACACAACCTAAGAAATATCATGCTGTCAAACCTAAAGAATATCATGATGTTCCTCCTGTTAACTATTATGCTAAACCTAAGTTCAATCAGAACTTGAGGAAAACTAACAAGAAAGGACCCAAGAAATTGTGGGTACCTAAGGAGAAGATAACTTCTGTTGCAGATATCCTTAGCTGCAAAGAGGACAAAGCACAAAATGTCATGGTACCTGGACTCTGGGTGCTCGCGACACATGACGGGAAGAAGGTCTATGTTCCAAGACCTGATGCTTAAGTCTGGTGGAGAAGTCAAGTTTGGAGGAGATCAGAAGGGCAAAATTATTGGCTTTGGAACCATAAGTATTGGTAACTCTCCTTCCATAACTAATGTACTTCTTGTAGAAGGATTAACGCATAACTTATTGTCCATAAGTCAATTAAGTGACAATGGTTATGATATAATCTTCAATCAAAAGTCTTGCAAGGCTGTAAGTCAGAAGGATGGCTCAATCCTATTTACAGGCAAGAGAAAGAACAACATCTATAAGATTGATCTTTCAGATCTTGAGAAGCAGAAGGTGACTTGCCTTATGTCTGTTTCTGAAGAGCAATGGGTCTGGCACAGAAGATTAGGACATTCTAGTTTGAGAAATATTTCTCAGATTAACAAACTAAATCTGGTCAGAGGACTCCCAAATCTGAAATATAAATCCGATGCTCTTTGTGAAGCATGTCAAAAGGGCAAGTTCTCCAAACCTGCATTCAAATCTAAGAATGTTGTCTCTTCCTCAAGGCCGTTAGAACTTCTGCATATTGATCTGTTTGGACCAGTCAAAACAGCATCTATCAGAGGGAAGAAATATGGATTAGTCATCGTAGATGATTATAGCCGCTGGACATGGGTAAAGTTCTTAAAACACAAGGATGAGTCTCATTCAGTGTTCTTTGAATTCTGCACTCAGATCCAATCTGAGAAGGAGTGCAAAATCATAAAGGTCAGAAGTGATCATGGTGGCGAATTTGAGAACAGATTCTTTGAGGAGTTCTTCAAAGAAAATGGTATTGCCCATGATTTCTCTTGCCCTAGAACTCCACAGCAAAATGGAGTTGTAGAGCGAAAGAATAGGACTCTGCAGGAAATGGCCAGAACCATGATCAATGAGACCAATATGGCTAAGCACTTCTGGGCAGAAGCAATAAACACTGCATGTTATATTCAGAATAGAATCTCTATAAGACCTATTCTAAATAAGACTCCTTATGAATTGTGGAAGAACAGAAAGCCCAACATTTCATATTTTCATCCTTTTGGATGTGTGTGTTTTATTCTGAATACTAAAGATCATCTTGGTAAGTTTGATTCTAAAGCACAAAAATGTTTTCTTCTTGGATATCCTGAACGCTCTAAAGGCTACAGAGTATACAATACTGAAACATTGGTTGTAGAAGAATCAATCAATATCAGGTTTGATGATAAGCTTGGTCTTGAAAAACCAAAGCAGTTTGAGAATTTTGCAGATATAGATATTGACATATCAGAAGCTGTAGAACCAAGAAGCAAAGCTCCAGAAGCTGAAAGTCTCAGAAGCAATGGATCAGAAGATCAAGTTGCTGCATCTTTAGAGAATCTCAGGATTTCTGAAGAGCCAACAGTCAGAAGATCTTCTAGACTCACCTCTGCTCACTCAGAAGATGTGATTCTTGGAAAGAAAGATGATCCTATCAGAACTAGATCATTTCTAAGGAATGACAATCAGAAGCAGTGATCAGAATCAGAAGGTGTAAAGTCTATTCAGTGCAACACAGCTGTCATCAAGAGGATTCTGATGGTGAACACGTGTATGTACGGTTGGTAAAAGCGTGAGTTAATCTGATGGGACGCCGCCCTAGATAACTGTGTTAAATCATTTCATTTACCACGATCTCTCATCTAACGTCACTCATCATTTAATGCAATTGATTTCATTTGATTCTGTAACTGTTCATTCTCATAACTTCATTGCATTCATTTTCAAATCCGTCTCTATAAATACATTTCAAATCATAACGTTTATCTTTTTCGCTCCCATTCTCTCTTTCTTCTTGCATGCATTTTTTCAACCTTTTCAGTCTCTTCTTAAACCCTAAGCGCAAACCCAGATCTTGTTCTTCTAATTTCTGTTCTGTTTCAATGGCCGCTTCATCATCTCACAATGTTGGCTCATCTGTCCCTCTTCATCTTCAAGAAGAAGAAAATCAGCAAATCACTCCGGTTGTTGCCTGCTCTATTCCTAAGAAGGATCTGGAAGTTATCTGTGAACTAATGGTAGATTTTGATAGCATCGAAGAACATGAATATCATCTCAAAGAAGATATCATTTTTCAAGGATGGACTTCATTGTTTGCTGAGTTCTGTGGACCTGTCTACCCAGATCTTGTTAAGGAGTTTTGGGTGCATGCAGTTGTTGCTCCTAAATCCATCTAGTCTTTCGTCTATGGGAAGTTTGTGGTAGTTACTGAGAACATCCTAAGAATGATGTTTGATCTTAGAAACCCTGAGGGTGCTTTTGAAATTGATCAAAGGGCTGATTGGGATGATGTGTTGTCTACTCTCTACACAGATGTAAACAAGACAAAGAATGTCAAGGACATGAAAGACCTCTACAAAATCTGGACCAAGATTCTTCTGGGGTGTTTCTATCACAGGAAAGGAACACATGCTGCAGATTTTGTCAACAATGAGCAGAAATACATTTTGTATTGCATTGCCACTAAGAAGAAGGTTGATGTTATCTACATAATCTTCAATCACATGTGGAATGCTGTGAGGGATTCTAGAAATGCCTTCAGAGTGAAAAATTGTACTATCATTCCTTTTGGAAGAATCATTACAAACCTTCTGGTTCACTCCAAGATTGTTGAGAACCTGGAAGCTGAAGGTACTATCAAAGATCTTGTCGTTACCACTGGAAGTTGCTTGAATGCTCTCACTCTGAGAAAGATGAAGGTGATTGATACTATAATCAAAACCCCTCAACCTCTTCCTGGAACAAGAAGCAGAAGCGATCCTGTTCTTGCTGACTTTGAAACCTTCTTCAGAAGTGAGGTACCAGGAGTCAGAACAAGGTATTTGAAGTCTCTGGAAGAAGATGAAGGAGTAAAAGATCAAGAAAAAGGTGCTCCTGCTAAAGTAGGCCGCAAGAAAACTTCTAGGGCTGCTACCTCAGAAGATGTTTCAGAAGCTGCTCCTCATGCTGCTGAAAAGAAGGAAAGAAGAACCAAAAGAAAATTTGATCATCCTTCTGATAATCAGGTGAATGTAGTTCAGAACGTAGCTGCTGCTACTGTTAAAGAGGTTGTTCAGAAGAAGTTATTGCTAAAGTTGTTCAGGCTGTTTCAATTGATTTTGAAAAGAATAAGAAGGAGGCTGCTGAGAAAAAGAAGAAGAAGTCAAATAAAAATGCTGAAAATGTTAGAGTTGTTGAGAAGAAGAAAATCAGAAAAAGGAAGCTGATTATAAATGACTCCGATGAAGAAGCGGCTGGTCAAGAAGCTGTGAATCAGCAGGAAGAAATCTTGAAAAGACCAACAACTCAAGCAGTTGAAGGTCAGTATGTTGTTGTCAATGAGAAGGAAGCTCTGGAATCTGCCAGAAGGAGAGAAATCTCTCGTGGAAAGGCAAAGATTGTTGAAGAGCAGAAGAGTAAGAAGCAGAAGAAGCTTGAGGCTGTGTTCGAAGCTGTTCAAAAGGTATCCAAAGGTATACATCTCTCTGAACCTGATTCTGTTCCCATTTTACGTTCAGAAGTTGCACCAATAGCTGTTGCCCAAACCCCTGAACCAGATAAAGCCCCATCAAAATCACCCATCAAAATCCACCTTCTTACACCTCCCACTTCTCCTGTAACCAAAATCCTTACTCCTCCTCCTTCACCCATTCCAGATGCTCCCATTCCTTCTCCTCCACCCTCAATCAACCTTGCTTCTGACCAGGTCCTTGATAACCCTGTTCTGGATATACCACCCCTTCAAACTCTTTTTCCACCGCACACAAATATATCCATTTCTCAACCTCCTCCCCATGCCAACTATGAACCCATTCCTTCCACCTCTCAAAACAACCCATGTGTTTCTGATCTTCCAAACTCTGCATCACATGAGCAAATGCTCCGTGATTGCAACTACACTCCCAAGCCTCGTCCTGAAGCCGAAATGGTAGTGTTAGATTCTGAGAACGAAGCAGAATCATCTTTTAGGTTGGATAGAGAACCTCAACCCTATTCTATCCCTAACCCTGACTCTCTAATAACCAAAATAAAATCCCGCCAAGAATACCCTATTGGTGTAATTTTTGAATTGATAAAGAGGAATCTCAGAAGAGTCTTTGATACTCTCAGAATCGCTGAAAGTGCTGGCCTGAATGATATTGCTATGCAAAAGTTCTGGAGAATCTTCCGAAGAAAAGCTGATGCTTGTTTTGAAGAACTTCAAGAAGCTTGTGTAGAAGCTGCTCCACGGCCTCGTGGAATTCTGAGAAGTTATGAAGACTTCTGGTTTGCTCGTCTCAGAGGGAGATATATCTTTGAGGAGAAGAAGTTTGTGGATGAACTGGAAGAAGCAAGAATTGCTGCTGCAATGGAAGCTAACCCTTGCAGGGAAATTATGGTCTGGAGACCTCAATATCCTGTTCTGCTCGGAGATTTCAGGACTCTCTTTGACTTTCTGAGGGAAAACCCTTCTAAGGAAGACCCAAGCTTGGTCATTCCAGAAGTTGTTGACCCACCAGAAGTTGAAGGTCCTTCTGCTCCTAGGAATCTTGCTGCCATTCTTCAGGCACTTGAGAATGGAGATTCTGAGGTTCCTGCTGTAGAATATGGAGATGCTTCTATGCAAGAAGCAGATGCTGATCATGTTGCTGAAACAATTCCTGTTGAGGAAAATCCTGCAAATGATCTGATCATGGAAGCTGCGGATCAGAATGCCATCCCTTTAGAAAGAAGTTGTGAAGCTTCTTATGATGAATCTTCCCGTCTTGCAAGGACTTTGGAAGTTATTCAGAAGAACCAGGATGAGCAGAGATCAATCAACGCTGAGTTTCGTGCTTTCATGGAAAGGCAGAATGAGAGCAATAGTGGGATTCATGATATGCTGGCCAAGATCATGTCGAAGCTAGGGTCATCTTAGATTGAGTCTTAGACTGTTTTCTTTTTGCTTTGCTGCATCTGTTTTTCATTGCATCTTCTCTTGCCCCTCCTCTTGTACTTCTGAACCTTTTCTTCGTGCTTAATGAAAATTATCCTTTTTTCTTCTATGTGTTTGTCGTGTTTTTCATCTGAATCTTTTATGTTTTTGATGTTATGACAAAAAGGGGAGAAAATGTGATAAATGATCTGATTTATTTTATCAGTTGCTGGGAGAAAGGCTCCACATTTCTAACAGAACTTGCAAAGTTCTATGTCTTTGAGTGTTGTCTTGCAGGAATTGAAGATCCTCTTTAAAAGCTCAACATGAGAAGCAAAGAGATGGGGAAAAGCAATTCTATAAAGAATCAAGCTCTTGGAAATTGAAGCAAGCTGAGTGCTATAAAGCTTCAAGAATCAGAAGCAAGAAGGAAGAATGTTCTGATATTCTGATGATAGAATATACTTTCATTCTTATTCTTTATATGTTCTGATGCATGTTTTAGTTACAAAATATGCTCTGAAACATTTTATGTTTATATGCTCTGATACATAATTATATGTTCTGATACATATTTTATGTTCTGATTCATTCATGCTGACTTTTGTCGTTTAGTTTGTTCTGTAACATTTCAGGATGTAGAGATGCTCTGATGATGCTCTGGTACATTCAACAATGTTCTGATACAATCTAGCATGTAATGACTCAAGAAGATATTCAAGCTCTGAAGCTGTCAAATGGAAGCAAGAATCAGAAGCTATGAATATTCTGAAGATCTAGGAAATTCAAGTTCTGAAGCTGTCCTATGGAAGCAAGAATCAGAAGCTGTGAATGTTCTGAAGATCTAAGCATATGTGAACGTCTCTACTGAAATACTCAGGGAAGTCTTTTATTTATAAAAATTCTTCTAGTATTTATTTCAGGGGGAGATTGTTAATTTCAGGGGGAGACATATTCACACATTGTCTATATGCTTGTGCTATAGCTGTGTAATTGTCTTTAGCCATCTGATATTCTGATCGCAAATTCATATCATTTATGTATGTTTTTGTCATCATCAAAAAGGGGGAGATTGTTAGAACAAGATTTGTTCTGATCAATATTCTTAGTTTTGATGATAACAAGGATATGAATTTTGTATGAGATAATATGGTACTCTAATACTATGCAATTTCCATTTCAGGAATTATACAAAGAGTATGCACAAAATCAGCGCAAGAAGCAACTGACTCAGAAGGTTCAGCATGCAACATCAGAACATGGTCTGGCAAGACATCAGAAGATGGTCAAGCAGAATCAGAACATGGGTCTATGGAAGCATCAGAAGAACTTGAGATCAGAAGCAGAAGCACTGAAGTTCTCATGGTATCACGCTCAGAAGCTCTTCAAGGTCAGAAGACAAGAAGATGCTCTGCACCAAGCTGTTTGACTCTGATGACATTCAAACGTTGTTTACACGAACATCAGATCAGAAGCAAGTACTAGACTGGCAGGCTACGCTGACTGACAAAAGGAACGTTAGAAGCTATTAAAGGCAACGTCAGTAGACACAGCGAAAACAAGGCTCGAGGTAGTTGACAAAAGAGTGAAACATTAAATGCAATGCTGTACGGATTACGCAAAGCATTAAATGCTCCCAACAGTCATCTTCTCAAACGCCTATAAATATGAAGTTCTGATGAGAAGCTACGTTACGAATTTTGAATACAACATTTGCGCATTAAACTGAAACGCTGTCAAATTCAAAAGCTCTCAAACTTCATCATCAAGCTCACTACATTGCTGTTGTAATATCTTAGTGAGATTTAAGCTTAAACTTAAGAGAAAAATCACAGTTGTGATAATAGCTTTATAAGAAGCATTGTAACTCTTAAAAGAATTTGTTTACATTAATTTGTAAGTTCTAGAGTGATCAGGTTGTTGATCAGTATACTCTAGCAAGTCTTAGAAGTTGTCTAAGCAGTTTGTTCCTAGAGTGATCAGGTTGTGATCAGGATACTCTAGAAGACTTAGAGTGTTTCTAAGTGGAAAACCATTGTAATCAAGTGTGATTAGTGGATTAAATCCTCAGGTGATGTAAATCACTCCAAGGGGGTGGACTAGAGTAGTTTAGTTAACAACGAACCAGGATAAAAATCATTGTGCAAATTGTTTTTATCTTACAAGTTTTAAAGCTACACTTATTCAAACCCCCCCTTTCTAAGTGTTTTTCTATCCTTCACCCACTCCTTTCTCCTTGATATTCTCCGAATCCTAAAAATTCGCCTAATCCAATGAATGTGCTTTGTTTGCAAGGGAATCGCTTCAGTTTTGATGTTGAGCAGAAGCCTTAGTAGAGATCCAAACACCGATGAGAAATGTTGTAAAGATCCAAGCATTAACGGGAAGCTTCGATGATTTAGCAGTCACAAGATTATCCTTTGTTGTTTCGCCTTTGTTTTGTTTTTATCCCTTATTTTTGCATGAACCAATTCCTTTGAATTTGATCCATTGGGATGCCCTAATTTTTGCCTAAGTTATTATTGTTTTCTTTCATGAAATTTTCCATTTTGACTTAGCGGGCGTTTTTTCTCCTTTTTATTTTGAATGTTCCTTTGGAAATATTGATCCTTGGATTTTGAATATTGTGTCTGCCATGTTGACTTTGATTTGTAAGCTTCGATTTTGATACTTCCTCGATCTTGAATGATGTACTGAGGAAGAAGATGTTGTGAATGTTATTTTCATTGCTTCCTCAATCTTGGATGAATGCGAGGAAGAAGATATGCTTGAACCTTGCTTGATCCTTTGCTTGGATTGACTGATTCTCTTGACAACCAAAATAGACCATTGAATTAATCGAAATCTACCCTGCCCCTGGTTAAAATCAAGGTTTTTTTTTAAAAGTAGAAACAAATTCCAACTCCTGGCTCGAGGGGGTGACGAGGGATTAACATCCTTATATCTCCATTGTTTAGGAATTGAAACAATGCATGTACATCGTCGGTTCGGTCTTACCTTGAAAGCATATGTTTAGCTGGACTTAGTTATTTGTATTTGTCATTCTCCCTTAAGTTTGTTGAAATTGAAAATAGAAGTGTGCGAGTGAAAAGTAGTAGCAGCGAGCGAATGAATTGACTCCAAAACCTGCATGGTCATCCCATTAGAATTGCTAATCTGAAGGTACAACTCTTATCATGAGTGACACTTAGCGATCGTAGGGGTTGAAATTATGAGCATGGCAAAACCTATTGATCCTAGGGACAATCTCCTTTGTAAATCCGTTGACCTTGTTTTACTCCTTAGTTCCTAGACTTGTAGAAGTAAAGGGTAACCTCGAATTCTCCTTGGGCACGTCAAACCTGCCGGGAATAAATTGTTAGCGGTGGGTTTTCGTCGTATCGGAACTTCATGAGTTTCCTTTGACTGAACCTCTTTTGCTTTTTCTAAGGATAGTATCACACCGTTCGTAATCTTCAGAGTTTGTAGATTGATATAGAAAACCTATGACCCTTTTGCCCCTTGGTGTGGGGTTAACACATGTCGCCTTCCCTCCATTGTAGTTATGCGTCTTTGTTTAGGGTATTGCCCCAGTTGAACTAATCCTTGCACCCTAAGTTATCGTGGAGCGTCCTTGTAAATTTTTCTATGTTCTAAGACGAACCCCTTTATGACTAGATACCCCTTTAGTGTATCTATGAGGGAACTTCTTCGTTGAACTAATCCTTGCTTGATGATAACCTTTATTGTATTTATACTCCTATTATGACAAGGCATGGACATGCGACTGACATGGTGAAAGGCATTCCCTTTTTGCATTTGTATAACCAAGCTCATCCCCAATAATTTATCCTCCTTTCTCTATAGGTTATGATCCTCTTTGGTCTTCTTCGTGAGTAGCGGGAAATCGGCCAACACGGTAAGTGTGGATGCGGGCGAGGATAGAAATGCGAATGTAGATGAAAATGTATGAATGCATGAAAATGCGAGTGCATGCGTATGCAAAGGACTCCTTTTTTTTCGTATCATAACTCCTTGTATGTAATGCAATGCAGACGTGTGACGTATAATTCTAGGGATAGCCTTAGAGGCGACATTAGATCCTCGTTAAATCCTTGCGAGATAAATGTTATGACCCACCAATGGAAATCCCTTAGATTAAGGAGTATGCAGAAGGTAGCAGCTGGTGACCGTTCAAGACAGAGTCACCAAATCTCATGGCCATCGAGAGGCCGTTCAACGTGTACCAATGAAGTTGTCCCTCGCGGGAAGATTCTCTATGCGGAACACAACCTATCTAAAGACGATATCAGACGAAGTGAAATCCCTACAGGCTAGGGATGACACATGTATAAATGGGAATTGAAAACCCTACAAGTTAGAGGGTGCGCGGGAATAAGCACGGGGTGACCGTTCAAGATAGTCACTGAATCGCATGGCCATCGAGAGGCCAATTGACGTATGCTAACAAAGATGTCCTTCGTACGAAGGATGCGATTTTAGAAATATAATCCCTACAGGCTAGGGAACGCGTAGATGTAAGCACATGGTGACTGTTCAAAGTAGTCACTGGATCGCATGGCCATCGAGAGGCCAATCGACGTGCGTAAACGAAGATGTCCTTCGTGGGAAGGACACGTAGTTGTAAAATACAAAGATATAAAAGGAAATTCCCTACAGGTTAGGGAGTGCGTGGATGTAGGCGCGGGGTGACTGTTCATGACAGTCACTAAGTCTCATGGCCATCGAGAGGTCAATCAACGTGCATAAATGGAGGTGTCCTTCGTGGGAAAGACATGGTCTTAGAAATAGAGTCCCTGCAGGACAGGGAACGCGTAGGGATACCTGCAAAAATTAACACGCAAGACATTCGCAGTATATAAATTGCACATATATAATAAGCACATAAGCACATAAGCCCTAGGTTCATAAGTTTGACGTAACGGCTTAGGGTGCTTACCCTTCCCATTGGTATGTTCTAGAAGGTTTCATGGGGTCGTTCGTAGCCGCCGAGACTTTTTGTCTCTTTGGATTTTAGAACAACTCATTTTATCCATGAGGTTCGAATTTTAGGGGTAGGTTCTCAGAGAGATCAGCTAAATACCAAGTCCAGCCCTCAACAAGGTCAAGCCTCGTATCAGACCTTTCCGGATATTCAACCCACTCTGAGTGGAATTATAATAAGACTCGTAGGCGATGTAATTCCCCCTGGTCTTAAATATAATTCCCACGCTTAGGCTTAACAGCAATTATATATACCCAACAATGCAGTAAAATAACAAATATTCAAGTAAATAAATATTTAATTAAATTACTGTAAATAAATGACATTGCTATAAATAAATGAAATTGCGAATAAATAAATAAATGAATAAAATTTAAATATTTATATATAAAAACCATAAACCCTAATCCGAAACCCTAGAAATGGCCAATTAGTCAAACCCTAAAAAACGTTTGCCAAAAACCTAAAAGTTTGCCAAAAAACCTAAACCCTCTCAAGCCTTAGGAGCATAGTAATTCACCATTATAGTTTTCCCCAGCAGAGTCGCCAGTTGTAGCAACCTGCCCTAAAAATAAAGACTTTTAGAGTCGCCACCTATTCTACCAAGGCGAATAGGAAACCTTACGCAGTTAAGAGATTCGGGGTAAGTTATTATAATCAGGTCGAGGGAAGGTGTTAGGCACCCTCAACCCTTTCCTAAGGTTTTGAATTTAGAGGCGGAGGTTTATGGCTAAAATAATTAGATTTAATAGCTAAGGAAATGAACAGGGGAAAAGTGAGATTTTAGGGAAGGGGACTCGCCTTGTTACCAAGTGCCTACGTATCTCCTTAGGGAGAATCAGAGTCAACGTAGTTCGGGCACAGGGTTGTACGCCTTATAATTGATTATGGAGGTGTTTGAAGGCTTTTTGAATGGCCTGTCGTAGTTTTGAAACGCGAAGTTCGAAGGTATTTTGAATTACCTTATCGTAGTTTTGAACATCGCAGTGTTGAAGAGATGAATTTTGTAGCTCCGTGGTTTAGTGTGTTTTCGATGTTTTGGGCGTACAACCCTGATTTAATATGTCACCGTTAGTTGCGATGATCAATAGGTTTGATCATTATAGTTAACGGATTAACGGGGTATTGCTGGTTACTCTGACCGATAAATTCGATCGTCGCGGGCAGCAAATAAAATGTATTTTAAATCTTGTATATTTTTTATCTCTTGTCTAATGCGACTAATAGATTTAGTCGGGTCGAGAAGAGAATTAAACAAAGGATCAATTAAAATTATTTCTCGTCAATGCGACTAATAGGTTTAGTCGGATCGAGGAGAAAATTATATTAATCCCGAATCAATTGAATAAGAATTAAGGTTTTTGCCAAATGCAGTGGGATTGGACAAACCCTAATAACTATAACCTTTATAGGTTTTTGTGATTTAATCGTTAAAACTAATTAGATAGATTAAATCGATATAATCGAAATAATCGGGGGGAAATCCTAAACCCTAGTCTAATCCTAATGTATACTTAACCCTAAAATAAATTAATTAACTAAAATACAAATAATTATCATTTAACCTAACAAATAAATAAATCAAATAAATAAATAAACAAAATTGTTTAGGAACCTGGCTCCGATCCTACGTGGGGAGCTATTGAAGGTGCATGGTAGGAGTGCATGCTGGAACCTTAGATTTGATGGCAGCATCGATTCATTGGTTGATATTGATGGTGTTCCGTAGGTGCACATGTGAGAGGGAGTATCGGATCTGCAGCATTGATTTGTTAAAAAATAACGCTGGAGACGGGAATCGAACCCGCGTCTCTACGTATAGAAACCTGGAGGCGCCTTTCTCCACTAAGCCAATTTCCACCTGATGAAAATAATACAAACGCAAAAGATAATAAGTGAATTCCAAAAAATTAAATAATGCCTCGCGCGCCCCCAGCCACAGTCGTCTTCCTCCTTTGAATTTTTCTGAAACTAAACACCTTTGGCCACGGTTTTCTTGCATGGCCGTAGGCTTGCCTTCATGAACCTACAATTTGAACATCAATACGCACAACACAACAACCCAGATCAAACATACGGAACCTTGCGAGTTCATTGAATCTTTTAATTTGGCACGAAATCGAGTCTAACTAAGTTTTCCCCAAAAACCTGAACATTAACCCTAGCTATGGCGGATCGTTCAAATCGCAACAAGAATCAAATTAAATATATAGAAACAATCTTATCACCAATCTAAACACAACTACATAACCAAAATTTGTTTATGATGTCTCCATGAGCGTAATCGAGCATAAGGCAAAAGAGCCAATCATGAGCGAAAGTGGGAACGATCCCGAGTGCTTAGATCAATGGTGATGCTCCTGTTGGCTTCAGAATACTTCCAGGAATTTGGCTTGTTGTTCAAAATCGCTTGAAACCAGAGAGAACCTTGTCTGCAACCTCCTTGTGCACCACGGTTTTTTCAAGTTTCGTGTGGGGTTCTTTGGCTGCAAAACCTCGTGAAAAAACCCCCTCATGCCTTGGGTCCAATTCTGTTTTTATAACACCATCAATTAGGTCTCCAAATTTGATTAGAGATCTTGTTTCTTCAATGCCAATATCCTTTATTTGGAATCAATCCAATCTTGCTATATTTTGATCCTCCTTCTATTTCTCAAACTTTTTTTCCACGTTTCTTTTGGCATCCTTGATTTTTTTACAAAGCTCTTTTTTTTAAATAGCTTAATAATAACAATTAATAATAACAAATAATAAAATAATAATAACACTAATATAATATATTTTAATTAATAAATCCTAATGATAATCCTAAATGTTAACAATGATTAATTAGTAAAAATAAATAAAATTAATAATAATCAAAAAACAAATGTTAGTGAAAAGAAATGTAATCCCAAAAAATGGTAAAACCCTTGTCCTAATTGGGCCCAAGTGCTTGGGTCCCAAAATACCTGTTATCCCCACCTCTATTCCAATTTATAGGAGAATGGGTTTAACAATAAGAATGTTAAACCCCACGACCCTTAATTTAGTTCCCTTGATAAATTACTTTACCAGAAATGATTGGGCAAATTTTGGGGTATGACACACGCTATTTACAAATTTTTGTTAACCTTTGTTGTGATCTTTGTTTCAGCAATCCTGTGCAGCGACTCTCCTGGAGACCACGACGCGTCCATCTCCTAGCCCTCAGATCTTCGCAGCCATCAGATCTAACGCTCGGCAAGATGCAGCCCCAAGTTGTTCCATTAAGATGCTACCACACTGAAGCTAAGTTGAGTCTTTGTTTCTTTATTTTTATATAACTTTGTTTTTCTTTAATTATTTTGTTTAGTAAATTTCCTTTTAAATCTTTTTTAATTAATTAAAATTTCTTTAAAATTTCTCTTATAAAATTGTTTATTTTCAATATTTTTATTATCAATTATTTTCTTTTTATTTGATTTAAATAAATTAAATGGTTAAATTAATTTGATTGTTTAATTGTTTAATTAGTTATAAATATCTTATTAATTAATCAAAATACATATTAGAGTTAGGTAATTTAATCGAAACCTTATTTTTGTCGATTTAATTAATTAGGTTGAAAACCAATAATTAATTAATTCGATTTTGTTCTATTCTATTAACCATAGTTAATTCGTGCCCTCATCAAGGTTTACGAAGATCGTTCCTACACTGAAATTTTTGTTTTTTTCTTTGTGCAGTTTTCAGGGTTACCATCAGGGTTCGTCCGCCTACGCGCCATATCAGATCAAAAGCTAAGTCCTGATTCTGTATTTATTTAAATACTTGTTATTTTACTTCTTCTGATTAAATTAGGTTTACTTTTAAGTGCCACTGAACTTCTCCTACACTCATCCTTTGTTGTTTATTTTTCCTTTTCCAATTTTCAGGGTTAGCCAACCGGTCAAAGCTCGAATGTTCCGTAACCCTAAAAATTCACTTTTTTTATTTCTTCTTTTAATTATTACTTATGTCAAACCTATTTGCTCTGTTGGGGTTTCTGTTCTTATTGCTTTTTCTCCCCCATCCCCATGGTTTATTATGTAACTGTTCCTGGTTTGTATTGCTTGGCCTTGAAGGCACTTAACACTGTTTATATAAATGCATGGTTAGTAATTCTAGGGAGTGATAACCTCGAATTGAATCTAGAATCACCTAATTACAAGATAATATAATTGAATCTGGTCACGTGATTGTTGCACCCACACACCTTTTATGGTACCCCTCTTGATGCCTGTTGCCTGTTGCCTTGTTGCCTTGTGTTTTTCAGTGCAGAATAACCAAGTCCCTCGAATACTAGGATACCTCGGCAATGTTGCCCTCGGTTCATTCTTAAGATCATAAGTCCCAATGATGCTGCCTTCGATTCGCTAATATGATCCCGTCCCTCGAAGTTGCCTACGAAATGATGAGGTATCCTCTGGTTGCCTAACAATGGCTATTCTGATCCTTCCCTTAGACTACCTGCCCCTCTATGGCAGGGACAGTCTTGTGGCGAACGATGATTCAACGACCCTTTAACCCCAAATAAAAGGACTTCCCTACCCTCCTATGGTATGGATAGTCCTGAAAGGCTAAAAGAACATTTTTCATCTAACCAGGTAATTTGCCCTTAATTGCATGCTCTGGTTTAAAACTTCTTTTTCTACTCTTTTCTAAAAACTCATAAGGCTACACTCATTTACGAGCTAAAGTCCTTATTTCTTCTTCTTCTACATTTCTAAACTTTTGAAAACAAAAAGAGCAAAGCAATTAAGAGCCCATGGATAACCATGGATGCAAAGGGTGCCTTACACCTTCCTTTCGCATAAATTACTCCCCGAACTCAGTTTTCTTTAAAAGGTTTTTCCTGTTCTTTTAGCCTTTCTATAAATTGGAGAAAATAAAAGTCGATGGCGACTCTTGCTATCCGCACATTTCTTAAAAGTCAATTCTCCCACCGTATTACAGAACTGGCGACTCTGCTGGGGACACTTTCGAATAAAAGAGGGGTTACCTTAAAAGCTTAGGATTCACTTAATTGTTTTCTATTGTTTGCTTTGCTTGCTTTATTTTTCAGGGCTGTTTTGGGAATTAACTGAAGGAAGAATCCTACACCCGGATTCAAGTACATCTAAGATAGGAAGTGGCATAGTCATGGCGACCTCCTTCATGTATGTGGAGGATTGGTCAATATGAGAGTTCACGCTTAAGTTAGGCCTCTATGGGTGTTTGCATGCTTCTCTTGTATGAGGGAGGTTCGTGCGGATGCCCGTGGGTGGGTCGGAGCTTAAGGACCTTTAGTTACCTTTAACCCATCTTGGCCTTTAGGAACGTAGTGGGGGGACTAATCTTGACAAATGTTGAGAACTAGTCGCTACCCGATGCTACAATTCAGATAGGTTCTCTCTCAAAGTATCATTGCATGGTGCAAATGCATCATGTCCGAGGGTGCTTTAGAAGGGCTGACAATTCTGAATAACTGGTAGAACCTGTTGCTGATATCATCCTTATCCTTAGAAGTACCTTTGGGCAAGGGTAGTTACCTAGTTAAACTCCATGCAAGCCTTTAAACCTAAGGACATTTGTGTGACTTGCTTGTGTATGCTACTAACCCTTCTATTTCCTTGCAGGATTTGCTTGTAGGACATTTCGTTCTTATTGCCTCATGCTTTACTTAATGCATTACATGTGCATGACATCATGACATCACGACATTATAACATATCATGTTAACTAACCCTTTCAAGGATCTTAGGGATTTAGGGCGCACAATTTCAGGTGCTCTTATCAAGGACGGAATTCCTATCTAGGGGCAAGAGGATTTATTTTCCTCTGGCCACATACCTTCCAATTCAGAGACTCAGTACCTATCAAGGGGCAAGGGGATTTATTTTCCTCTAGCCTTAGACTTTCAAATTCAGAGGTATCCCAAATCAAAGGCGATGACCCACTCGATATGGTGAGCTTGATTCTCCAAGAAGGACGCCTAAGTACAAAAGCCAAGATCCTTCAGACAGAGCTGTGACTGATTCAATGTCTAAATGTCGCAAACTAAATTTCCTAAAGATCCTTGAAAACAGTGCATTTGCATTCATAACATCGCATAACAGGTTTCCATAACAGGTTTCTCATCCTTCCTCACTGTTTATTTCAGTATCATGAATCTCGAGCAATTAGTCAAAGACCTTCAAGCTTAGAATGCTGAGTTCCAAGCCTTAATTCTGAACTTAGCCAAGGGGCAAGAAGAGCTGAAAACCATGCTGACTAAAAAGAAGAAGAAAGGCAAGAAGACTCTGGGGAAAAAACTTAGACCGATCTTGCAACTCAGGGAAGCCGAAGTCTCTGAAGACAGTGACGACGAAGAACAAGATAATGCTAGTATCAAAACTGATGCAAAAAGTAACCATGATTCTGCCAAGCCCTCCAAAGAAGAAGAGGACCATTACCATGAGGATGAACATCTTGATGACAAATACAAGTTGCTGGAAGAACGTATGAAAGCCATGGAAATTCAAAAGGTACCCGGGCTAGACTTTGAAGAACTAGGACTTATCCCAAGGGTTATTATTCCCCCGAAATTCAAGGCTCCGACCTTTGCTAAGTATGATGGAGTCTCTTGTCCTAAACTGCACTTGAAATCCTATGTGAGGAAGATTCAGCCTCATACTGCTGATAAGAAGCTGTGGATCCATTTCTTCCAAGAGAGCTTATCTGGAACTCAACTCGAATGGTACTATCAACTGGACCGTGCCAGGTTACCCGGAGATCAGGTTACTTCCCAGAAACTGACAGCTTCCAGAAGTACTTTTCCTTTCAACTCTATCTCCAGCGTAATCAGCATCACAATATCCTACTAAGTTGTATTCTTCTAATCTTCTATAGACTAAGCCAACATTAGTAGTACCTTTCAGATACCTAAGAATTCTCTTAACAACAGTTAAGTGAGATTCTCTAGGATGTGATTGGAATCTATCACACAAGCATACACTGGATAAAATATTAGGTCTAGAAGCAGTTAGATAGAGAAGAGATCCTATCATACCTCTGTAGATCTTCTGATCTACCTTCTTGCTTACCTCATCCTTACCTAATACGCAAGTTGGATGCATTGGAGTTTTTGCTTCTTTGCTTTCAGATAGATTGAACTTCTTCAGAAGTTCTTTGACATACTTAGTCTGATGGACATAAGTTCCTTCAGCAGTTTGATTGATCTGAATGCCTAGGAAATATTTGAGTTATCCTATCATGCTCATCTCAAATTATGCATGCATAGACTTAGCAAACTCCTTTCCAAGTGTAGCATTAGATGTTCCAAAAATAATATCATCTACATAAATTTGACAAATTAACATATCCTTTTTATAGGTTTTACAGAAGAGAGTTGTGTCTACTTTTCCTCTTGTGAAACCATTATCCAGAAGGAAAGAACTTAATCTTTCATACCAAGCTCTAGGAGCTTGCTTCAAACCGTATAATGATTTCTTTAATTTAAAAACATGTTCTGGAAACTTAGAGTCTTCAAAACCAGGAGGTTGGTGAACATAAACTTCTTCATCTATATAACCATTTAAAAAGGCACTCTTAACATCCATCTGATACAGAGTGATGTTATTCTGAGTGGTAAATGAAATTAACAATCTAATAGATTCTAACCTGGCCACTGGTGCAAAGGTTTTAGTATAGTCAATACCTTCTTGCTGACTATAGCCCTAAGCAACCGATCTGGCTTTGTTTCTGATGACTTCACCTTTCTCACTCAGCTTGTTTTTGAAAACCCATTTTGTTCCAATGATATTGAATCCTTTAGGTCTTGGAACCAGATCCCAAACATCATTCCTTGTAAACTGACTTAAATCTTCTTGCATAGCAATTATCCAGTCAGCATCTTCCAGAGCTTGATCAACAGAAGTTGGCTCAATCAAAGATACTAAACTAAATTGGCATTCTGCATTATTCCTTAGGAATGCTCTTGTTCTGATGGGATCATCTTTCTTTCCAATTATAACATCTTCTGGATGGGCAGAGTTTATTCTAGAAGATCTTCTCAGTGTTGGCTCTTCAGATATTTTGAGATTCTCTAAAGACGCTGCAACATGATCTTCTGCTACATCCTTTCCTTTGGGTTCTTCATGATCTGAGTTAGAGATATCTATATCTGCAAAATTCTCAGACTGCTTTGGCTTTTCAATGCCAAGCTTATCATCAAATTTGATATTGATTGATTCCTCAACTATCAGAGTTTCAGTATTGTATACTCTGTAGCCCTTGGAGCGTTCAAAATATCCAAGAAGGAAACACTTTTCAGCTTTGGAATCAAACTTGTTCAGATGATCTTTAGTATTCAGAATATAACAAACACATCCAAATGGATGGAAATATGAAATGTCGGGTTTTCTGTTCTTCCACAATTCATATGGAGTCTTATTTAGAATAGGCCTAATGGAGATTCTATTCTGAATATAACAAGCTGTGTTAATTGCTTCTGCCCAGAAATGCTTAGCCATATTAGTCTCATTGATCATGGTTCTGGCCATTTTTTGGAGAGTCCTATTCTTTCGTTCTACAACTCCATTTTGTTGTGGAGTTCTAGGACAAGAGAAATCATGAGCAATACCATTTTCTTTGAAATAAATTTCAAAGAATCTGTTCTCAAATTCACCACCATGATCACTTCTGACTTTTATGATTTTACATTGCTTTTCAGATTGAATCTGGTTACAGAAGTCAAAAAATACAGAATGTGACTCATCCTTGTGTTTTAAGAACTTTACCCAAGTCCATCTGTTGTAGTCATCTACAATGACCAATCCATATTTCTTGCCTCTGATTGATGCTGTTTTGACTGGGCCAAACAGATCAATGTGCAGAAGTTCTAAAGGCCTAGAGGAAGAGACAAGGAAGAGACAACATTTTTAGATTTAAACGCAGGTTTTGAAAACTTCCCTATCTGACATGCTTCACAAAGAGCCTCTGATTTATATTTCAGATTAGGGAGTCCTCTGACCAGATTGAGTTTGTTAATCTGAGAAATCTTTCTCAAACTAGCATGACCCAATCTTTTGTACTAGACCCACTGCTCTTCGTTAACAGACAGAAGACACGTAACCTATTGGTTCTTAAGATCTGAAAGATCAATCTTATAAATGTTGTTCTTTCTTTTGCCTGTAAATAGGATGGAGCCATCCTTCTGACTAATAGCTTTACAAGATTTTTGATTAAAGATTATGTCATAACCATTGTCACTTAATTGACTTATGGATAATAAGTTATGAGCTAAACCATCTACTAAAAGAACATTAGTTATAGAGGGAGAATTACCAATACATATGGTTCCTGAGCCTATGATTTTTCCCTTCTGATTCCCTCCAAACTTTACTTCTCCAGAAGATTTAAGTTCCAGATTTTGGAACATAGACCTTCTTCCCGTCATGTGACGTGAGCACCCAGAGTCCAGGTACCATGACATGTTTGTCTTTTGCACTGTGAAGGAGATCTGCAACAGGAATTATCTTTTCCTTAGGTACCCACATTCTTTTGGGTCCTTTGGGGTTAGTCCTTCTCACGTTCTGATTGAACTGAGATTTTTCATAAGATTTTCCAGAATGTGAAACAGCATTTTTCTTTGTGTGTGTGATATGGAAACTTTTAGAATGTGATGTGTGTTTGATATCATGAGAATGACCATACTTGAACTGTTCATACAGAGGTTTGTATTTAATGATCATTTCATCAACAGGTTCAAGTTTATATGGGATTTCTCCCTCAAAGCCTATACCTATCCTTTTGTTTCCACTAACACCATAGATCATAGAGGCTAACTGACTTCGGCCTATACCTCTAGATAAGAACTTTCTGAAGCTCAAGTCATATTCTTTCAGAATATTGTTAGTGCTTGGAATAGACGTGTCTGAGCTTGAAGACGTTTTCAGAGTTTCAACATCTTTAGTTAATTTTAAAACTTTTTCTTTTAGCTCAGAGTTTTCTATTTCAAATCTCTTAGTTTCAGATGCAAACATATCTTTGAGCTTTTTGTATTTGAGACTAAGTTTGCTCTTGACTTCCATAAGTTCCGATAAGCTGGAAACTAAATCTTCTCTAGTGAGTTCAGAAAATACCTCATCAGAGTCTCAATCAGAAGTAGATTCTTATTCATCATCAACTGTTGCCATGAGTGCTATGTTGGCTTGCTCATCTTCAGAGTCATACTCTTGATCAGATGAATCAGAGTCATCCCATGTAGCCATCATGCCTTTCTTATTTTCAAACTTCTTTCTGAGCTTTTCCCTCTGAAGCTTAGGACATTCATTCTTGTAGTGTCCAGGTTCTTTGTATTCATAGCACACTACCTTCTTCTTGCCAGATCTTTTGTATTCAGAAGATTCTCCCTTTTCAGGTCTCTTGAAGTTCTTGAATCGTCTGTGCTTGCTCTTCCAGAGTTGATTCACCCTTCTGGATAAGAGAGACAATTCATCTTCTTCTTCTTGTGACTCTGACTGGTCAGATCCTTGTTTTTCTGCCTGAAAAGCGTTAGCACAATGTTTATTTTTAGATTTTAAAACAATAGACTTACCTTTCTTCTGAGGCTCATTTGCATCTAGCTCCATCTCATGACTCCTCAGAGCACTTATGAGCTCCTTAAGAGATACTTCATTTAAGTTCTTTGCAATGTTGAATGCTGTAACCATTTGTCCCCATCTTCTGGGTAGACTTCTAATTATCTTCTTAACATGATCAGCTTTTGTGTATCCCTTGTCAAGAACTCTTAATCCAGCAGTCAGAGTCTGGACTTGTGCATTTGTCTCATAAGAGCAAGAGCTTTTGTCTCCTTGACTTGTGCATTTCCTTCATAAGTCATCTTCAGAGATTCAAAGATGTCATGAGCAGTTTCTCTGTTTGTAATCTTCTCATACTCAGCATGTGAAATGGCATTTAACAATATAGTTCTTGCTTTGTGATGATTTTTGAACTCTTTCTTTTGATCATCACTCATAGCTTGTCTAGTAATCTTGACTCCACGAGCATTCACCGGATGTGTGTAACCATCCAACACTAAATCCCATAGATCACCATCTTGACATAGAAAATAACTTTCAAGTCTACCTTTCCAGTATTTAAAGTTCTCACCATCAAAGACTGGTGGTCTATTGTAACCATTGAAGCTGTTACTTTCATTGTTACCATTGTTGTTCTGCTCAGTAGGAGTTGGAACTAGATCAACCATTTTGCGTTTTTCTCCTGAATCTTTTCTCTAACACGGTTAAGTGTTTGCACCTATAACCAGGCTCTGATACCAATTGAAGGAGTGAAAAACACTTAGAAAGGGGTGATTGAATAAAGGGTTATTTCTAAAAATGACAGATAAAACATAATCGCACAGTTATTTTTATCCTGGTTCGTTGTTAACCAAACTACTCCAGTCCACCCCTGATAGAGTGATTTACCTCAACTGAGGATTTAATCCACTAATCAACCTTGATTACAATGGGTTTCCACTTAGACAACTTCTAAGTCTTCTACAGTATACAAATCAAAACTTGATCACTCTAGGAAATTCCTTTTACAAAAGTAAACAATATTACAAGAGTTTAATGTGCTTCTTAATAAGCTATAATCACCAAGTGACTTTCTCTCAAGATTAAGTTCTAAACACTCGCTAAGATATTGCAATGTTGTGAGGTTGAAGATGAAGTTCTTTTCTGTTTTTGTGTGATAGCGTTTTGGCAGCGTAATGGTACTCTGAGCGAGAGTTGTTTTATGCTTCAGCATCAGAACTTCTTTATATAGGCAGTGAGAAAATGTAACTGTTGAGTAGCATTTAATGCTTTGCGTGAATAGTACACTGCTGCATTTAATGTTTCACTCTTTTGTCAACTACCTCGAGCCATGCTTCAACTGCTTTTGCTGACTTTGCCTTTTGTAGCTTCTAACATTCCTTTTGTCAGTCAGACAAATTTGACGTTGTAGCTTTTTCATCTTGTACTTGCTTCTGGACTCAGATATTAGAATAACGTTTGAATATCAGAGTCTTCACCGTTGGTGCAGATGCAACTTCAGTCATCAGACTTTGGAAGTGCTTTGTAGCGTGATACCATTAGATCTTCAGAGCCTTGCTTCTGACATCCATCTTCTGATGCTTTCCAGATCATGTTCTGATTTTCTCAAGACCATCTTCTGATGTCTTCCCGAACATGTCCTGACGAAGTCATCCAGATCTTCTGGGTCAGAGCTTCTGAATGCTGATTTTGTGCATACTCTTTTAGACTTTTCCTGAAATGGAAAACATGAATAATTAGAGTACCACATTGTCTTATAAAAAATTTATATATAATGTTATCATCAAAATTAGAAATATTGATCAGAACATTTCATGTTCTAACAACCTTCTCTCTTTGCCACTAATGAGTTCTTCTCTATAGCATAGTATTCATATTTTCCAAAATTGATGATTTTTTCGCTCCTTGCATGTGTAAAATAATAGTATAAGTGATTCTAAGAATTTGTTAGTTCTAGCTAAGTCTCTATGATATAGATACACATAGAACTAGTTCAGATCTGAAAGGAAAGACGCATGATAAGGTTACACAAAACAAAATAATTGAGTATTTAGAGGGAAAATCTACATATTATGATGAACCGAGTCATTCTAGGACCACAACTAGTGGTTTATTGTTCATATGAGTACTTCACTAATTTAACTCTAACTTGGTCACTAACTTAGATAAAAGGATCTAGATGAATTATTAAGGGGCACAAAACCATTTTGAGGTAAACTCGTGACAGGTTGGAGAAAAAGGATATAAGGACAATTGCATGAAGAAGAGGTATTCTTTGTGCACGAGTTTTGGGGGGGGGGGGGGTACATTTTTATTTATGGAAGTTAGTTGTCCCAACATTCTTAGAGTACCCAAGGTCTAGTTTGTTGTGCAAAAAACCACACGATACATGTAGCATTACTACACTAGCAAACATTCATCGTAACTTACTAGTCTTTTTGAAATATTTTTGAAAACTTGGATTCAAGAATTTGTATTCCTTAATGAATTTGTTGATCAATAAAGCATAATTTCTTATGAAAAACTAAATCATATATACCCATGATCTTAATATGGTTGTAATCATAGACCATGCTTCCCAATATCTTTAGTCCCATAATCACCACCTCATATTTAACTTGATTATTAAAGTACTTAGGGTCTAGTTGGAATTGAAATTTCCAAATCCTCCCAACCCAAATAATGATGATTGCACTTTTTTCCAATTCCCTTTTAGGTTTTATGTCCATTGAATTTCACCAATCAAGGCTTGGTAGTTATAGCAATAGTTAGTTCAATTATTGGATCTTGGATTTCAATACAATGATGTTGCAGTAGGAGGTCCTCCATACCCTGACCCTTGAAACCCTCTCAAAGGTACATATTTTAATTCATAACCATTAAGCTTGAGAGCCTACTTCATCAAGTGTCCCTTTGAATGGGCCTATTGATTAGATACTTGACTATGTTAATTTCAGACAAGACCATAACCTCCCTAATAAATAGGTAATACTCAATTTTGTTATACACATCATATAAAAACCAACATGATTTTTCAGTAGGAGCGTACCTAGTTTCCACACATTTTAAGATACAATTGACTAGTATACATCTTTTTTTTGGTTCCTTAATGACATCCTACATTAACAAGTAGCTAATTTACTCATCTTTAGTTGCGATTAAACTTTATTGATCTTCCTAGTACTAATGGACCGAGTAATGATGGATTGGCCTATGATTCCTTGATTTGATAAGCCTTCCATTGAACGTATCCTCGTACCATTTATATGAGTTTTTTAACCTAAGAAATGGCGAAAATGCATTAATATTTACCTCTAAATTAGATATGAATATTCTCACATAGTTGATTTTCTCCGATAGACTATGCAACTCTATTTAGTGTGAGGATATTTTTCCATAAATAAAGTCTTAAAAGTATTTATGTCTACTTTAAAACATATGTTGTACGTTCGAAAACTTAAGAAATTCGAATAGATACCCCAATCTTGCTTTTAGAGAAATTCATTTTTAGATTGTGCAACCCCATCATTTTTAAGGCTTGTTCCAATTCCATAAAATGATTACAAAAGTTTCTAGAATTGATCACCACAACGTCAATGAGAAGATGAAATTCATCTCTTTAAGGTAATTCACACCCATATTCTTCAATATAAACGACATGACAAGCCATACTTAGATCTTTAGCGCACTCGAAACCTAAAAAGATGTCTTATGTTAAATATGGTTTTATCTCAACCCCAAAAGCTAACTTAAAGGTTCATGTTTCTCTCACATACTTATACGATTAACAAACTGTGAAAACTCAAGCAATATGGGACTTCAAACAGCCACCAACAACATAAATACCAACTTCAACACCCACTCTCATGCCTAGCGTGGGCCTGAGTTAAATTCTTACATTGCAGTCCTTATCCATGCTATGATGTCATGTTAAATATGCTTGAATCTCAATCCTAAAAGTTAGCTCAAAAGGTGAGGTATGGTAGATAATATGTAATGAGCCTTTACTTATAGTTGGACTATGGGTAGTTTAGTCTATTTATGTCTTATTCTATAGTATCTTTGTAATCCTTATTTTCATAAGTCATGTTATTCATATTATTGAAAACCTAATCTCTTCCTCTCTTACCTAATTTGTTATGGCTATTGTTAATATGGTATCTAGAGTTTGGTTCGATCCTCCTTGAACTAAAAAGTTGGGAATGTGTTTGTTTTGATTTCATAATGATAATTTTATTGAAGAAAAAATTCTTATGTTGAATCGCTAAATTCTTCTCGAGTTGTCTCCCACTTTTGTGTGCATGAAGGTCATGATTGAATTATATATTACTTCGGTTAACTCTCTCCATATTGGTTGCTTCTCTCTTCATTGTTTCTTCCTCTTCTTATGGATTCTTTTGTTTGGTTGATTCTCTCTCTCTCTCTCTCTCTCTCTATAAGTTATTTTATTTGTTTACTTCTCTCCCAATTGGTTATTCAATTTAGTTTGCTTCCCTCTCAATAGATGCTTCTCCTTCTTATTGGTTATTCTGTTTGGTTCTCTCTCTCTCTCTCTCTCTCTCTCTCTCTCTCTCTCTCTCTCTCTCTCTCTCTCTCTCTCTCTCTCTCTCTCTCTCTCTCTCTCTCTCTCTCTCTCTCTTATTGGTTATTCTATTTGGTAGCTTCTCTTTTCATCGATTCTTTCCCTCTTTATTGGTTCTTTTATTTGGTTGCTTCTCTTTCTCTCTCTTATTGATTCTTCTATTCGGTTACTCCTTTCTATATTGGTTATTATATTTGGTTTGGATTGGATTGATTTAGTTTGGTCTAATTTTATTTAGTTCATTTCAGTATGATTGGTTCAAATTGATTTGATTCGATTTAATTTGGTTCAAATTGATATGAATTGATTTAGATTGATTATGTTTGATTTGATTAGGATTGGATTAAATTAGATTGGTTTAATTTGATATGATTTGATTCAGTTTGGTTTGATTCAAATTAATTTGGTTCAATTTGATTTGTTGGTTTGGTTTGTTCCCTCTCTTTGGATGCTCCCCATCTCTCAATTGATTTCTTTCTTTGACTTCTTCAACTTATTCTTCTCTCTTTGATTGTTGCTTCGCTCTATGATGATTCTTCTTATTGATTGCTCTTTCTGTTGACTATGCTAATAGTTAGTTTGATTTGATTACTTATTTTTAGGATTAATCTATATTAAGTTTAAAGTTTAACAAAGTTTATCTTGAAGAGCAATGTTATAAGTTTTAGATTTTATATTGTTTATTATTGAATATGTTTTTATTTTTTGTTTGACAAACACTCAATGCTTCAAGTTAATTCATTGTGAGTTTGAAGGAAGATGTTAGATAATATATAATGGTCTTTATTTATAGTTGGGTTATGAGTAGTATAGTCTATTTATGTCTTATTATATATTCTCTTTGTAACTCTTATTTACATACGTTTATGTTATGTTATTCATATTATTAAAATCTTAGTCTCTTCTTCTCTTCTCTACTTTGTTATCGCTATTATTAACATCTTATACATGTCTTCCCTTGTTGTTAATATCTGATTTTATTCTGACTATTCTTTTATAAATATAAGAATTAGTCATAGCATTGACCAACATATCAACTACAAGAATTACATACTCATTCTTTGAAATGACAAGATTTTGGTGTCTAACTCTAACCTGACCAATCTTCTTGATTGTTCATACCATGTTGGACAACTACTTCTTTGAGAAGTAATGTATAAAAGTCTTCTTTTTAGCATGATGCTTGAATGCATCCTTTTCTTCAATATGATGTTGAATTGATGTTTGAGCTTGTGCTTAATGCTTAGTAAGAAGAAGTGGTCCAACTTTTGGTTAGATGATTGGTGTTGATGTTTGTTCCAATCGTTGAAGGCTTTAAGTGCCAATAACTTTGTCTAATGCTTCACTTTATGTTAGCAGACACTGAATCACCCATACACTAATTTTTTTCCTATGATAATTAAGTATTCTAAACATCCAACGTTTTAATGATGTTTCTACTTAATTCATTTTACGACCGCATATAGTGAGATACCAAATTAAATGTTTTCCTTTATTATAAATTATACAATTTTCAAATTTATTTGTACCAAACTAACATGTGTTTCACTTTTTGTCAACAAACAATGATCACATCAATGATGCATCATAGTATCGGACTCTTATTTTATTTAGCCACAATATTTTAATGTGATATTTTTTGCAACTGCATCAGACAATAATTATAGTGTAATTTAAAATCACGTATATTTTTACATTAAAAATTACATATAAGACAATTTTATTTAAATTTCTTTAAGTATTCTCATCAAAATTTGAAATTTAAGACTCTAAAACTCAATTTATTTCGGAAAAATCTTTAACAATATGTTTAGATGAATTTTAGTCCATGTTTAATTTGATTTTATAAAATTATATTTTAGTTTTTAAAATTTAAAAACAAGAAAAAATTTTGATAGTAAAATTTTATAAAATTGTTTTTAAAATTACTCTATATTTAAGAGTTTTAAAAACTAAAAAGCTAAAATAAATTTTAGAGGTTTTAATTTTTTATTCGGTTTTGAAAATTATGAAGAAAAAACAAGGGAATATAGATTTTTCATTAATAACAAATTTGTAATGTATACTATTTTAAAATAATTTTTAAAAGAAAGATTATTAAATATGTTTTCTCTTCTTTTATTTTTTCTTCAAAATTAATTTTTAAATTTGATTTATAAAATAGTTTTTAAATTTTTTTAATTTTTAAAAGTTATTTTATAAATTAATTTTAAAAACAGTTTAAAAAAATATATTTCATTTAAATATTATTTTAAAAATATATAATATTACAAATTTGCTTTTCCCTTTTTAATTTTTAAAACTAAAAACCAAAACATGTAAAATTTATTTTAATTCGTATGTTTTTAAAACTCTTTTTTTAAAAAAAGTTTTGTAAACTTAAGCTATTAAAACAAATTATATAGGTTTTAACGTTTACAAACTAAAATACAATTTTATAAAATTATATCAAACAGGACTTAAGTGTTTTCAATGATTCTAAGTGGTTTTTAATAATATATTTTAAACTTTTAATCAAAGTTTCTGTTGCAATATGCATCGCATTAACCGAAATAATTATAATTGCTACATGTACAACCGCAACTGCATTTTAATTTCCTTGTTTTTTTCCTTTTTAGTTTTTAAAACTTAAAACCAAAACATGTAAAATTTATTTTAATTCTTTTTGTTTTTAAAACTTTTTTTTTAAAATAGTTTTGTATAATTAAGATATTAAACAAATTATATATATTTAAAGTTTAAAAACTAAAATACAGTTTTATAAAATCAAATCAAACAGGACTTAAGTGTTTTTAATGATTCTAAGTGTTTTTTAATAATGATATTTCAAACTCTTAATCAAAATTTCTCTTGCAATATGCATCGCAATAACCACAATAATCATAATCGCAACACGCGCAACCGCGTCAGTAACTACAACTACATTTTAAAACCATAATTTCATCCATTATACACCAGATGGCCGGTTCTAGTAAACAACACACTACGCGCATTACATCATCTTCACCAGATAAATTAGCTTTAGCCACTCAGCTATTGTTAGTGGAAAATCTTTTCTATTATATTGTTGTTATAAAAACACCAAAGGTAAGCACTGTTTTAGAAAAAACTTAGTTCTTTCAATCTTTTCATTTTTTATAATAAAAATCAATTATATTTTGATTAACTATTTTGTTTTAGGTTTCATCAATTGGACATTAGGGTTTCACTCTCACTGTATGAAGGTTGCACATAATAGTGAACCTGAGAGAGGTCTCGTGTGGGTAAATCATAGGATGACCTTCAAAGAAAATGGCATGATTGAAGTAAATATCGCATGTCTTATTCACATATCATCGTTGTTTGCTCTAGAATTCTTCAGAGGAATTTGACTCTTCTACCTAATGTGTATAAGGATGTTGCTACATATTCCAAGTTAAATCGAATATGTGGAAATTTGAGAAAGTAATTTGTTAAAATAGTATTTGTTTTGGACAGTTCGTAAGTTCGATGATGAAAGATGAAAGACTCAGTAGTGAGCATTGTGCAGAAAGACACGCTAAATTGAAGAGACCTTGCCTCCAGTTAAGGATACATAAATTAGGCATCCAATATATATCTCTCTCAACGTTGGATATAATCGGACAACAACCGATAAGGTGTTGGATCTCACGGAGACAGTTTTAATCACCCACGCTATATAAAGCACAACGTACGCCATTTCAGGTACAATTTCATTCACACATCAAAATTATTTTCTCAATCATTTACTGACTTAGGCGTTTCAATGCTAACCTTGTGGGTCCACCTCTACTCTGCCGCACCTGAAGCTCACTCCACCGCACCAGAGCTCTATGTCATCTAGTTAAAATCTATTTCTGGTTCATGTACGACACAATACTTTGAATTTTCGCGAATTTCCTTGTAGTATGTTTGGATGAACAAACATTTCCCTAAATGACTTGTTGGATATGTTTGGTTGAATATGGGGGTAGAATGGTCTAGAATGGAAGATTGGATAGACCTTTCCCCTAAAAAATAGTTTTCCAAATATTTTAAAATGTTTAAAATGCGCGGAAGCAAGAAGTTTAAAAGTGTTTTACCAAAGAAATTACACAATTGAACTGATCTACATATGAATCCAATAATGATAGAATGATAATGAATCAATTAGACAATGATATCTAATTTGATCAAAACAAGACGTTTGAATAGAATTTGATTAATTGATATAATATCTACAGTTACAAATTTCTAGAGTTAATCACCGGGAAGAAATGTTTAGTAGACAAGATCTAACACAAACCTAAGCTTAAATATTAAATTACTTAATAGTGAAGTAAAGGGTTTCTCGTTAGGCGAAGATGACAATCTCACCTAGGGAAACAAGGCAATCTTAGACATTTCTTATGTGATAAGTAACTTCAAGGTGAAGTAAGACATGTTTGCTAGGTGAAAACAGGGCCTTGCTTAGTGAAGCAATTCGATAGGCCTACTTGGGTGAGCTAACAATCAACTTATGGTGCAAAAAGAAAAGCATTCTAGGAGAGCTTAAGGTTCCGTAAACGGGACTGCTGCTACAAACCTTCATAAGTATCAGTTTGAACCATTCATTTCAAAGACTTTTGGCAGATCACTGATGTTATATTTTTCACTAGAAACACAATAAATACAACAAGTAAGAAAGGGGGAGAGGAAGATTGAAGGTGAAGAGCTGTTCGAGAAATCGACACTGATGATATTTAAATTCTTTCTTTTAGGTATTCATTGTATATTGATTATGAGTAAGAGTTGCTAATTTCTCTTTTGTTGGGATTCGCTGAATTAGAAATGTGACTCCACACACAAAAGGGGTGGTGAATTGTGGGGTTTTTAAAAATGACAGTTTAAAAACAGAAGTATTTCCATTTTCAGAGTTCAAAAACATTTTTAAGAAAATGTTTGAATATAGCAGTAGAAAATTAATGGAAAGAAAGTATGCAGAAATTAAAAAGGATAAGGGAAGAGAGAATACACTAAAATTGTTAGAGGTTCGGTCTTAATAAAATGGCCTAATCTTCTCCCTATGACTTGATCTTGAGAATATTCAGTAATGCTGATGAGTTTTTAGTAGGTTAAACTCATGAACCCATTTATACAAGGAAATGAAATTTTAGGTTAACTTCCAGCCAAACAACGAATAACAGAACAAAATGGCTAGTATTTCTTCCAAACACGAATAAATCCTTGAGCATCTAGTCTCCAAGCTTAAACCCTTGAGATTTTACATAGGCTAATCTCAAACCAAGGTGAATTTTTGAATTGGCTATCCTCCGAACGGAATCGGGGTTTTACACAGGCTGACCACGATTGGGAAGATAATATATTCAATTGGATGACTAAAATAATCGATAATATATTCCCATTTTGGAAGGTTTGGATAGATAGTCGTTGTCCTTCATTGAGACATTGTCACAATCAATTATGGTCACTATTTTCACTAACCTTATCGATTGGGAATATGATCCAATCTATTGGACAGTTTGAAAAACTTGTGCAATCCATTTTGACAGTTCTTGATTCATTTGGCTAGGCTACAAAACATTTTTAGGTTGTTTTATTTGAGAAATAAAGGATTTAAAAACTTTTGTGTGTGTGTGTGAGAGAGAGAGTGTGAGTGTGTGAGTGTGTGTGTGTGTGTGTGTGTGTGTGTGTGTGTGTGAGTGTGTGTGTGTGTGTGTGTGTGTGTGTGTGTGTGTGTGTGTGTGTGTGTGATTTAGCCATACTAATTTACAAGAAATCCCTTGTATTTTTACAAAACACCGATCACTCAGACCTGACTGAGACAAATTTCACACTTCCTCTCTTTCACACTTTGAAGCCTCAAGAATTTTCCTAATACACCAATTATATAAGAATTTTTCTTGAGTATTCTTAGTGATGAGGCTTGAGATATCTTAAAATTTAATTACATCATCAGAGGATATTTACATAGATCATCAGAAGCCTAGTTCATCCACTTGATTTGGAGGAAAAGCTTTGAATACTTTCTTGTTCATGTTTGACCACTTGACAAACTTATTATACTTTAAGTTTATATTGAATCATTATAGGTTGTCATCATAGGTTGCATATTTATAAGTTGTTATTAGTAAAACCAAATTGTCATCATCAAAATCTAGTATTGATAGGTATGACTTGCTTAGCTTTGATCATTTCTTGTTAGAACCTGCAAACACATAGTTCAACATTCTCTCCCTTTTTGATGATGATAACACATCTCTCGTGGAAGTGGTAAAATAAATAATTTATTGATGACAATGAGTCAGGTCATGTGTCGACCTATATCAGGCCATGTGTCGACACATGAGAAGTACAAGCTACGAGCTTTAAATATGAGTAGCATATGTCAACATGTAAGTCGTATGTGTCGACTTATAGAAGAAAAATTTCTTCTATGTGTCGACATGAAGGCACCCATGTCTCGGCACATCCAACAAAGGATATAGGCTTTGATATTGATGTACATGTGTCGACTCATATCATGCATGTGCCGACACATAAACTTGTTTTTCTCATAAAAATTGATTTTTACTGCATGAAATATTTCCTAAATTCACAAAACCTTTTCTAAACGCATTCAAAGATGTTGTTATGCTTCCTAATGCTAAGATGCAGATCATGACTCAAATGATATCGTCCAATGTACAGAAACGCTAAAGGTCCTAGTTTTGACCTCATTCAAAACATCTAATTTTGGGAAGTGCACTCACATTTTCTAATCCTAGAAAGAGACAAGCCTTATAGAAGGATGATCACCATGAGAATTATGAATTTTTGATAAGATCGATTTCAGTTCAATCTAAAACCAAATGTGAACTTAGCTTACTATTATCAAAGAGCAATATTTTACTAAAATTTAACTTGGTTTATTTAAATAATTTGTGCCATATATATGGACTTATATATAAGGTCTAGTAATTAAATTTCTTCACTGGCATCCTTGATAATTATCTCCTCATCACAAGCGATTGCGTGAATTAGTTTTCAGAAGATTTTAACAAAAGAGAAGAGGTTTAAAAATACTGTGTGTGGGTGTATGTGAATTGTTTTAGTACCTCAAGAATCACTTTTGTTTGTTTTACAATAAACTGATAAAGACTTGGAACAACTCTAAGCGTAGGACCATGCGAGTTTTTACACTTTCACACCTTCAAGCCTTCAAGCGTCAAGATCATAATTTCAAATCTCCATGTTCCTTTTATTGATTAAACAATAATTAGAACTTTGACCGACACTTGATTTCTTTGGCTGATGAGGCTTAATATTTTTCTTCTTTGATTTCTTGCCATCATCAAGAATTATTTGAAGACCACTCATGTTCAAAACCACATTGATAGATGTCATCAACACTTGATGGTTGTCACCAATATACTTGAAATTATCCTCATCAAAATAAAATTGTTATCTATATCAAAAACCATTGTGATATTTGCATAGTACATACACAACACATAGAACCATAATAGTCTCGTGAAAACGAGGGATAATTCATACTCTATCCTAGGAAGAACAATGCACATGAGAGAGGATTGTCAACACCTATGTTAAAATGTATTGAATGGAAAGAAGCCACATATACATTAGCCAAGAAAGTTGTCCAAGATGCCATAATGTAAGTGAAAATATTAGTGCAAGAGGCACGAAGACATTCATACTGCCCCACCGATAGAGCTTAGTTTGATGACAAAACGCTGGCCTTTCTCGTAGGTGGGTATGGAAATTCTTGATCCTTTTCATGGATCCCGGGGAGTTGAAGTTCCTTGTCACGGTAGATTATTTTATCAAATGGGTAGATTAAGAAGCCTTATAAAAAATAACTACAACCAATATACAAAAGTTCTTCAAATGGAATATCCTATACAGTTACAAGATCCCGCAATCTATTGATATCGATAATAGGTACAAACTGCCATACGTCTTATAGGCCTATCATGCTACACTTCACATAATGACTGATGATACCCTTTTTAGGCTTACTTACAAAATTGAAACTGTCATCTCGGTAGAGATAGGAAAACTCAGTTGGAGAAAAACTCACCCCTTACTAGAGGAGGACAACTTAAAAACCATCAAGAATGAATTAGATCTTTTAGAAGAAAAAATACGTTTCATCGCTCGCACAATTGTTATTGTGAAGTAAGCCACAACAACCAAGTACAACACGGAATTTTAACCTCAAAGATTTTGACTCGGCGACCCTGTGTTGAGAAGGTCCGACATTGGAAGGAGAATTGGTGGAGACAATAAGTTTTCTCCCAACTATGAAGGGCCATATCGAATTCAGGAAAACACGAGAAGCGCGAGGTACACCCTTGATACTTTTCCTGTAAAACTCATCCCGATGATCTAGAATGGCACCAAGTTAAAACAATACTCCAGATAAGTCATCCCTAGTTTAAATAACTGTGGGAAAACTGAAGCTCCAAAGATGTAATGCAATTGAGATGAATAGTAAAATGAATTTTCATTATTTTATTTGTATAAGTTTTTTCAAAAAAAAAACGGAGCACGGATGTACGATAACACAACTAAGCTCATAATTTTGAAATATAGAAAGCGCCGCACCAGGAACACCCCCTCTTGATAGTTCGCCACTTTATGGCGCAGATGGTGAAGCCTTGAATACATTGGTGTCGAATTATATTTTTGATTGGGAGTAGGGAATGGGACCGGACCCTTGGACGGGCATAATCTGTATAGATTTCAAGATTATGATGAAACAAAATCACTAAAGATACCCAATGATGAAACAAAATCCTTAAAGATGTACACAAATTAAACAATCATAAAGGAACACAAAATCATTAAGGATGCACAATGATGATATTAAATTTTTCAAGAAGGCAAAAGATAAAACAAAATTACTCGCAAAATAATAAGAAAGAAAAATCTATACATAAAGATGGAGAAATAGTTAACATTCGTAGCAAATTACAACAGGCCAGGGCCAACACAATAACTGAAAACAGAAGTAGAAAGAATTTATTAAATAAAATAAAAATAAATTAAACATTTAAAAGCCACAAACTTCCCTTTCACAACCTTTTTATTTGTGTCAAGCTACTCTAGAGGAATCTTCATTTGTGGACATAAAAGATCGACTTAACTCAGAGCATTATCGAATGAGACTTGTATGACTTGAGCTGTTAAGTTAGCACAGTCTTCGAGCTCCTTCTGCAAGCTCTTTAGCTCTTGGCATAATCTTTCTTTTCCTTTTCCAAGGCGGCCTCTAGCTCTGTCACCATTGTCGTTGGAGTATTTAGGGAGTCTCGGACGTCGACCTTATATTTTTCAACCTTGTCCATCAAAGCTCCTTATCCTTCAACCTATATAACCCTCACTAGATAAGTTCAAAAATTCATGGTTGAGTTTCCTAGGTTGATCATAGTTGAAGAGAGTAATTACAATATTGCGATGAAGAGAGAAATAAATCTTACCTCGGGCAGACTGCAAAAATAGAGGCGCCTAGAAGCTTAAGAACAACGAAGGAAAGCGGAATCAAGGAAGAAGGGAAGATGACCATATCAAACAGTATCACTTAAACACAAGGAAGAATAAAGGAAAACTTGGGAAAAGATAAATGTTTGAGCAAGAAGATGAAATGACCATTGGGAGTAACAGGTCATTCAGATATAATAAGGCGAAGGGGAGAAATATACTATCCATAGTGAAGGAAGGTTTAAAGGTCGAAATCAATGGTAGAAGATCAACCTCGAGAGCACAATTGCACTTGAATGCACTCAATCACTCTAAACAACATCGTCACTCCCTACCATAGGGACCTCATGCCACACATAGAAGTAACACCACAAAACATTTGAGCGATAAGACTGAAATTTAATGTACGTGTTCCCAAGGTTGCCTCTTTCACTCATCACGATTTCCCACTTCTTCCCTCACAAGAAATGGCTCACCTGGGGTGGACAAGACGACGATGGAAGGCAACTTGACAACATTAATCCTCCTGTTACTGAATAATTACAAGGATTTTAGGGAAATCATTATGGGTCGATCAAAGGCTCGGAGCAACGAGCCAAATCACCAAGGTTGTTCTAGAATTTTCCTAGTAGAAGGGATGGACATGTGGAGCTTCTTCTAGATACGAGATGCTTGATCCCAACCCCAATTGGTTTTTGCCATTGAATATGATCTGGACAGCTTTTTGCATCACTCGTTGAATCATACAAGGGCATTTTTTATGAATCAACGTATATAAACCACCACATACACAGATAAAAGGTATGATCTCATTCTTACTCTCAAACTAAACTTATGAAACATCATTGATCTATACGTTAGAATACTAACCTTGCGGGTCCTCCTTTCTCTGCCATACCAAATACTTTCGCTACTGCACTAGAAAAGCTCATTAGTGCACTATCCATGTTTCTTATTCCACCTCAAAAGATAACCCATTCTTCAAAAAGGCTATGAAATAGTTGTTGCATTTTCGAATGTTTCTATATTATTCATATAATGTTTTATTTTATTTTTATGTTGCATTGGTTGATATTTATTGTATCGTCAGATTTTTTTAATTATTAATAGCTTATATATATATATATATATATATATATATATATATATATATATATATATATATATATATATATATATATATATATTGATGAAAATTAAAAATAAATATTAAGATTAATTAATAGGATAACTGGGATGGGTGAAATAACTCAATTGGTATTTATTAATTGAGTTAAATGAATGTGAGTTGTTAGTGTATAGTACATCAATATTATTTTTTATTTTTATTTTTTGTAATGTATTACTGTAAAATTATATTATAATATATAAAGGTTAAATATTATTAATTAAAAATGAATGTTGAAATTAATTTGCTTTAGTAATTTTTTGTTTTGAATTTAATGGATTTTGTTAAAAAATTCTTGATAAAGTATAGTAATAAATTTTTAATAACATTTCTCTTTATTTTCTCGTAAAGTAAAATAATATTATAAATATTAAAATAAATAGTAGGTTAAATATTATTAATTAGAAATGAAAATTGAAGTTAATTTGCTTTAGTAATTTAATTGTTTTGAATGCAATGGATTTTGTTAGAAAATTCTTGATAAATTATAGCAATTAAAATTTTGGTAGTGATAAAAGTTTTAACATATTGAACATTCACTTTCCTTTCGACTTGGCACTAATTGACACATTGGTAAAAAATGTCCTCTCTCTAGGTTTCTGGGTTTCTTCTTGTATCTCAATGGAGTGGAAGCGTGCGGTTAAGAAGATCTACAGGAATTTATCTCCAAGATGGGATTGCTTCCCTTTTGGAGGTAGGCAGGCGGGCGTTGGAGATATGCTAACTTCTATTTATTTTTCGAATTTTCCGGATAGATGCAAAGTGATGGATTTGTTCAAGCTGTTTGGTTGTGTGGGAGAGGTGGTTGAGGTGGTGATACCTCCTAAGTTAAATAAATTCGGTAAACGATTTGGTTTTGCAAGATTTAAAGAAGTGGAGGATGGAAGGATGATGGCGGTTCGGCTTGATAACATTTTAATTGGTGGGAACAAAATCTATGCTAACCAACCTAGATTTCAGAGAAGTGGGAGGAAGGTTAGAGTGGATGAGGAGAGGAAGAACACGGGGAGCAGAAAGGAGGAAGGCCAGGTTTTTGCAAAACATCGGGTCGATGAATCCAGATCATTTGCAGACATTGTCATGGGGGGTAGTAAGAAAAAGGTTGTTAAGGAGGATGAGTTCTTTCTCAGTTTTACGTCGGGGGAAGAGCTTAAAAATAAATGGAAGAAAGCTTTTATTGGGGAAGTTCTGTTTCCGGGAGAAGCTTACAATATTCAAACTCACTTGGAGATTGAAGGTTTCTTCTCGATCAAAGTCCATCCATTGGGGGCTAATCTTTGTTTGTTAGAGGAGATGGAGGAAGGAATAATAAAAGAACTGATAGAAGAAGGGAAATGGTGGTGGCAACAGTGGTTTAAATCTTTAAAACCTTGGCAGGAAAATGATGTAGACATGGAAAGGGTGATGTGGATTAGAATCTATGGTGTCCCTTGTCATGCTTGGTGTAGTGAGTTTTTTGAATCCGTTGCAAACAAATTGGGATCTTTCGTTTGTTTGGATGAGAATACCATGACTGGAAATTCCATGGACATAGCTAGGTGTTTGGTGAGGGTCAATGCAACTTTCATCTTACCTGAGATTGTTCAGATAGTGATAGACGGAAAATCTTTCGTTTTAAATCTTAGAGAAGATACATACGGACCTCTTAGGATTACTGCTCAGAAGGATCTAGGGTTGAGTATTAAATCTTCTTCGTTGTCGAGCTCGTCGAGTAAAGCAGCGTCGCTGGATTTGACGGAAGAGGAAGACGGTGAGTTTATCCCGGAGTCTCTCATGGAACCAACGGACAAAGGGAGGGTTGTTCTGCACAGAGTAGTAGAGGATGTGCAGAAGCAGAAAAAGGAGCCGGTCAAAGTCACAGCAGTTATCAAAGGGGTTTGTTCAGAACTTTCTGAAAGTTCTGACAAATTTTTGAATGGAGGGCCACGTTCTAAAGGACCAGAAGAGACTTTTGATGGGGTGTTACAATCGCTTTTGGAGGATAAAAAGAAGAAAAAAGGCTTTAAACAGCAGCTTTTGGAGTTGTCCTCTGAACACACGCTTTCAGATCCTTCATCTTCTACTAGGGTTGCGGCGGCTATGTTTTTGGGGTTGGGGGAGAAAGAGGATAGACCTACATGTGTTCAGTCCTTAATCTCTAATAGTGAGGTGGACAGAGATGTTGGAAGGGACCCACGTAATAAAAATCTTGCTTTGAATTAGGTCCAAGGGACGGATGGGCCTCTTCAAAATCTTTCAGTAAGGCCCAATATGAAATTAAAAAAGAAACTCCTGGTGAAAGTAGTGGGCCATTCCGATGTGGGCCCAGCAAGAGAAAAAGATAGTGTAGAACCCAGTGTGTTCCCCAATTGTAATGTTGTCTCGGTTTCCTCAGACAAGCATTTGGATTCTAAAAAAAATCCAGTAGGTTCCCTTCCTGATAATTCTGATATTATCAGATGTAATTCAAGACTCTTATCTAACTTTGGTTCTGAAGGGGATGTAAAACTGAAAAAAGCAATGCTCAAAATTGGAGTGGGTTCGGGAGGAGATAGCAGAGAGCAAGATGTGAAGAAATTGGAAGGTAAGAAGGGGCAATTAAATTGTTTCAAATGATTATAGGAAGCTTAAACATTAGGGGAGGAGGCAGTCTTATCAAGAGGAAGAGGATAAGGAGTATTATCAATAAAGAGAGAGCAGATTTTTTCCTTATTCAAGAAACAAAAATGGAGGAGGTGTCTGTTCCAGTTGCTGGTAGTTTTTGGGGAAAGGAAGAATGTGGTTTTTCTTTTTCTGCTTCGGTTGGAATGTCAGGAGGTTTATTGTCTCTTTGGAATAGCAAAACAGTGTCGGTTTTGGCTAGCTTCAGAGGAGAGGGATATCTTGGTTCGAAGGTCGATTGGAAAGGAGGTATTTTTTACATCTTGAATGTGTATTCTCCTTGTTCTCTTGTTTTAAAGCGGGCTTTGTGGCTGAGGTTATTAGCTTTAAAAAATTTATATAAAGATGGGGAGTGGATTATGGGAGGTGATTTTAATGCGGTGAAGAATCATAGAGAAAGAGTGGGGTGTTCTATGAGAAGTAGTACCGTTGAATGGAGGGATTTCTCTAATTTTATAGAAGAGAGTGGTTTGATGGATGTTGCGTGTAAAGGAAAGAAGTTCTCGTGGTTTAGTGGGGATGGGAAATCTAAGAGTAGAATCGATAGATTTCTAGTCTCGGATAATATTGTTCGTTCGTGGGGAGTACTTGGTCAATTGATAGGAGATAGGGATATTTCCGACCATTGTCCGATATGGTTATTGTCTAATAAAGTTGATTGGGGTCCTAAGCCTTTTATTTTCAACAATGAGTGGTTTTCCAATAAGGATTTTTTGTCATTTGTGGAAGAGGAATGGAAGGGAATGGAAGTTAGTGGTAGAGGAGACTTTGTCTTAAAGGAGAAACTTCGCATTATCAAAGATAGATTGAGATGGTGGAATTTGAATATTTTTGGGAAGGTGGATTTGGAAGTAGAAGAAGGTGTTAGAGTTTTAAATGAATCGGATGATAGGGAGATGTGGGAAGAGGAAGCCCATCTTAACAAAATTAAAGCTTCAAGGAAGATTTGGTTAAATCTTAAACTCAGGGAGAATATGTTAATTCAAAAATCAAGGTTAAGGTGTCTAAATGATGGCGATTCCAATAGTAAATTTTTTCATCGTGTTATGAAAGAAAGACGGAGTAAGAACCATATTTGCTCTTTAAATACTAGTGATGGAGTAGTAGAATCGGTCGGAGGTGTTAAGGAGGTGGTGAGAGGTCATTTTGAACACAAGTTTAAGGAATTTTTTCCTAATAGGCCTTTGTTGGAAGGGGTTTTGGTGAATTCTTTAAGTGTGGAAGATAGAGATTCGTTAGAGGTTCCTTTTTCGGAGGAGGAGATTAAAGAGGCGGTATGGAGTTGTGATGGTTCGAAAAGCATGGGCCCGGATGGTATTTCTCTCCTTTTCTTTAAGAAATGTTGGAATTTTGTTAAAGAAGATGTGGTCTCTTGTTTTAACGCTTTTTATTCGGGGAACGCTATTTCTAAGGCTATTATTTCTTCTTTTCTAACGCTTGTTCCTAAAAAAGACAACCCGTTAGATCTTGATGATTATCGCCCGATTTGCTTGGTGGGAAGCATTTACAAGATGATCTCTAAGCTCTTGGCTAGTCGGATTAAGAGAGTCCTCTCTTCTATCATATCCATTAACCAAAGCGCTTTTGTGCCGGGTAGACAAATGCTTGATGGAGTCGTAGTTGCTAATGAAATAGTCGACTATGCTAGCAAGGAAGGTAAAGTGTGTCTTCTTTTTAAAGTAGACTTCGAAAAAGCGTATGACAATGTTTGTTGGAATTTCCTAAGGTACATGATGAGGAGGATGGGTTTTGGGGAGTTGTGGATGCGTTGGATGGAGTTGATTATTTTTTCTAGTAAGATGTCGGTTCTTGTTAATGGGAGCCCGACAAAAGATTTTGTAGTAGAGAAGGGTCTAAGGTAAGGAGATCCTATTTCTCCTTTTCTTTTTGTTATTGTAGCGGAAGGGCTTAGGGCGTTGGTTGGTAAGACGGTGGAAAATGGAGATTTTGTGGGATTTAATGTTAACGGGACATGTGAAATAGATATTCTCCAATTTGCGGATGATACTCTTTTAATCGGTGACGGGGGTTGGAATCATCTTTGGGCCATGAAAGCGGTTTTGAAGGGTTTCGAAAAGGTGTCGGGTCTTAAAATCAACTTTCATAAAAGCAAGTTGATTTGTATTAATATCAATCCGCATGTTGTGGAAGTTGCTACTAACTTTCTTTCTTGTCGATCGGAAGAGAAAGAATTCAAGTTCTTAGGTATTAAGGTAGGGATAAATCCGAGAAGGATATCCTCTTGGAAACCGTTGTTGGATAATGTGAGGAAGAAGTTGAATTCGTGGAAAGGTCGGTGGCTTAGTTTTGGGGGAAGGATCACTCTTCTTAAGTCGGTGTTAAGTAGTATGGCGATCTTCACTCTTTCTTTCTTCAAGGCTCCTAAGAAAGTTATAGAGGAATTAAATAAAATGCAAAGTAATTTCCTTTGGGGAGGTTCGGAGGGGAATTGGAAAACTCATTGGGTTAGTTGGAAGGATTTATGTCAACCGGTGGAGAAGGGGGGTCTTGGTTTTAGAAATCTAGAGGACTTCAACAAGGCTCTTCTTTTGAAGTGGAATTGGAGAATTTTTGGAGAGAATAATTTTATTTGGTTTCGGATTTTGAAGGCGAGATATGTGGATGTCAAGTTGAGAGCTACATTTTGTTCTATGTTGAAGTATTCCGATCGGTCTTCTTCGATGTGGTGGAGGGATATCTCATCTTTGGAGAACAAAACATCATCGGAGTTTTTTACTAACAATTGTTTTTTTCATGTAGGTAATAGTTGTTCCATTTCTTTTTGGTATGCTCATTGGTTGAAGGAGGGTATTTTAAAAGAGATTTTTCCGGAATTGTTCAACATATCTCTCTTAAAGGATGCTTCTATTGGTGCTATGGGGGGATGGAAAGATGGAAATTGGATTTGGAGTGACATGGGCATTAATTTTGATTCTCAGCCAGGAAGGATTCATTCCGCTGCTTCTCCTGTTTTGGCTTCGGTTCCTTCTTTTCTTTCCAACAGCGCTGGCGCTACTGCATTGATGCATAACAATGCTGCCACAGCAGCTTGCACATGTCACAATGGGTCTGCTGGCGGTGGCTTAGTAAGGTGTAATATGCATTGGCTGCCTTTCATGATAAACCAGGTGGAATTGTTGAAAAGTATTTTGTCGAATGCAACTCTGTGTGCGGACAAGCAGGATTTCGCTACTTGGGCTCCCGAGAAGAATGGAGTTTATTCGGTAGCCTCCTGCTACTACTGGATGAACAGAAGACTTTATTCCTTCGGGCCGACTAACCGGTTAGATTACATTTTCAGTGAGGTGTGGAAGATGGAGGTTCCTCTAAAAGTCAAAGCGTTCGGGTGGCGGTGTTTTTTAAACAAAATCCCAACCAAAGATGTTTTGTTGAAAAGAGGTATTATTTTAGACTCGGATGTTAAGTGTGTTCTTTGTGAGGAATCAATCGAAACTTTGTTTCATTCTTTTTTCAATTGTCGTTATGTCGCAATTGTTTGGAAGGAGATGGCCGATTGGATAGGTATGTCTTACTTTTGTTTTGAAGATTTAAAGGAGAACTTCCGGTATTGGAGCAATTATGTTAGAGCGAAGAAGGTGAAAAAAGGGAAGGAGGGAATTATTTGGCTCGCTATTCTTTGGAGCATATGGTTACGGAGGAATGAAATAGTTTTTAATAACTCTTCTTGGAATTCAAGAGATGTTGTTTGGAGTTGTAAGGCTCTTATTTGGAGGTGGTCGTTTATCGGGAAAATTACGCGTGCCAATTGTAATTTCTTTGAGTTTAGCAACAACCCGTTATTGTACTTATCTTAGATTACAATAGGAGGGTAATTTTCTTGGGGTGGTGGTTTTTTTTTCTTTTTGGCCTGGTTGTAATCTTTAGTTTCTATCAATATATCTTGCTTTAAAAAAAAAAGATTGAACAATATTATTATCAAAGTATAATGAACGATAAAACTTTTCTCAGTCGAAGAGGAGCTAAAACTCTTTTTAAGGTAGGATATGCTTCAAGGAGTGAAGTACGTAACCCTATAAAATATGGTCAATAATTTGACATAATGGATGATAGTTACACTCATAAGATGAATGTCTTACAAATGAGCGTGGTGTAGATGTACCATTTTTACTGCAAAAGTTATAACAATAATTGGCTTACAAAATATGCAAATTAATACGATGAATTCACAAAAAGACAAGGAATGTATACGACAAACATGTTGATGATAACTGAAGAAACATAGTAAAAAAAATTATGGTCGTGCTACCCAAAACAAGAACCTAGGTTATTACTGACACGTGGAACAATATAGACTACATACTTCATTAAAGTGTCGATGTGGTTTAATTATGTCTTGTAAAAATATGGTAGGGTAATGGTTAGAAGAAAATCTAGCTACTGCACCAACCTAGCAAAGTTGCTCTTGATGATGAAAACATGAAAACTATAGTCATAATAACTACATTAAATTCATGGTCACCCCAATCTCAATCGCATGGCCTTATGTGTGAAAGCTACATAGAAATTCAACTACTCATGTTTCTATATGGTCCCAATTTTCATTGTAGGATTTGATGTGCAAATTATTGACTCTTTCTTTCCCTTTTGATCAATCCTAGCAATGAGGTTTTCATAAAGTTATAAAGTCATTATTGGATTGAAAGATAGTAAAAGGAAGAAAGAAAGATAAAGGGACCAAACCCACACAATGTGGGAATCATAGCATCTTTTTTCATTTCCTTCATTCATCTCTTCCCCTTTTTTCCTAAAACAACTCTCTCAATTTAAGGGACAAACACATATAGCAAATTGTTGACTTCTTTCTTCTCGATTAAGACAGTTATAAAAGAATGAATTACTCATGTTAGATTAAAAAAAAAAATTCATTCATATTTCATATGGATACGTACTTATTAAAAGTTGTTGACAAATTTAAAAGTTAGTAAAAATTCAGCTAATAGCTATCACCTATAATTCTATTTTTTTAAGCTAAAAAACACTTTTTTTAAGTACTTCAAAGAGTGTTAACAAAGAGTGTTAAGCATAAATAATAAATTTTGGTAGCTACTAGACTAATAATCAAAGTATAAGGCGGTTGAAGACATAGTAGGTTGTGGAGGTCTTTCTTCTTGGACCTTTAATGGAAGTTGATTTATTTACGTAATATATTTAGGAAATTGAATTTGTACCCGGTAGTAAAGGTTGTCTCATACACGTTTGTGGCTTATAGGGCCCAATTTTAAGTGTTACATGATCATATTTTGAGAGACAGTGGGATATGTTGCATGGATCTTGATTTCAACAGAGCTTTGGATGATCTAAGTGTTGTGATTTCAAATTTTGACCTCAGCATTTTATTAGAAAGAACATTGTCCCTCCTAAAATATAACATGTTTTAGCGAGTGTCTGTTTTAGTAAAAGTGTTCAGAATATGAATATAAAATTTGAAATGAGCATAAGACAGAAAGCAATTTTTGATTGTTTGTAAATAGCACATGCTCAAGATTTTCTCCTTGATATCTCTATTGATGGTCTATGCCAACATATGTCTCTGGTAGAGTGTCGTGTCATCCTTAAATATCAGCTTATGATCCTCTTATTTCCTATTAATGAGGTTTGCCCTGTTTGTCGCAAGGCATGCTTGAATACTTTTGGAGGACACGTCATTCATTGTAAGGAGCTTCTAGGATTCAAATACCGACATGACTTTGTTAGGAATGTCTTATTTGATATATTTATGTCTTATTCGAGATATCTGGATCCTATAGTTGGTATTGTGTTTGTTTGGTTATGGTTTAAGTCCAAAGGATAGGAAATCTAGATTGACTCTTAATATCAAGTGTTGGCTTATTGTTTGGTTAGATTATTCTCCTCCTTAGCTTTTACTTTATGCCTCAGGATAGTCTCTTCATCTCCTGCCTCCTTCTTAAATTTTCAAAATCTTCTCCCTTTTTCCAAAACCTTCTTATGTTTGCAAACTCTTTTTAAGAAAACCTTTCTTTAAAAATGTCTTTTGCGCTTAGTGGCTTTTCTTCAAAAGTTTAGACATGATTAATTGTTGTGGTGAGTTGTAAAACCCCAAAGTGTTGATACTGATTGATATGGAACCTTTTTCACTTGAAAGAGTTAGTGGCATACTTGTTGATTTTATCCAAGTTGAAGTCCTTCTTTCATATGTCATGCAAAGGGTTCATTTGTTCTCATGTTCTAGATAATTGGCTGAGTATTCTCTTCTATGACGATAAAGTGTCTATCCAGTTTTTAAAACCTTTTTCCCTTTAAGTGGAACTACATTTGCTCTGACTTCTCCATTGCACAGAGGAGGTATGTAGGCACGATGTAATGTCTTGCCGAGCATAATTTAAAAATCAAACAAAGCTTTTTCTTTTACAGACAATTCTCTTTTTACACAGATTTTCAAAAAGGTTCCTATGAAGTACCACAGATATGAGGGATGCTACCACCTTCCCCTTGTATAACCAACATCCGTACCTAAGATCTCTACTTTTTGTGTTTTTTTAAGTTTAAAAAAAAAACTTCTTTTGGGTTTATTTCGCTCTTTTCCCATTTCCTTTGGAAACAATAAAGTGCGATTGCGACTTTCACTGAAATACTGAGTCAAGTCAATTCAATGGCTTTGATCTCAATTTTTTTCCGCTACAAAAAAATGGCGACTTCACTGGAGAAATGTTGATCTCTTACGGGTCCATTCCAAAGTGCGTTAAGCATATTTTTGTTTATCTGTGTGTTTTGTATCTGTATATATTATTGTGTGCCTTGTTTGTTTTTTTCTTTTGGTGCTTGGTGGTTCCTCTGTGATGAGATAAGTCCTAATCCGGACTTGTGAGTACCTTGAGATAGGAGGTGGTAAGACCAATAGTTGCATGTCAGGAGCAGTCCTAAACATGAGCAGCATATGGTGGAATTCCAATCAGTGGAGGCCTTATGGAAGGTAGTACTTGTTGTTACGAGCTATTGTAAGAACGTTATTACTTTCAATTGTGAGTGTCCGTAGAAGCTGAATGGCCTAGAAACCCTTTAACCCATCTTAGCCTTTTAGGATGTAGCGCAGAATGTAACGCCCCGAATTTAATTAATTATTTAATTAAATTAGTTAAGAATTTAATTATTGGAAATTGTCGAAGTTGGGATTTATCGGTATTATTCTAAGAGGCGTAATTGGATTAATATGTTGATTGAAATTATTAAGTTTAAAATCAAATTATTTAGTCGGTTAGTTGAAGAATTAATATTGGAAATAATATTAGTTTATTGGACTATTTATTTAATTAAATTGGATAAAGTTGTTGTGTGATAAATAGCAATTTGGAGGTGTTGATTAGTTGGCCCAATAAGACAATATGGAGAAATTTATTATTTTATTAGTTATTTTGAAAATAAGGAGAAAAAGAAGTAGGTTTGTGGTTTTGGAAGTAGTACGAGAAAGAGGAAAATAATAAGCGTTTGCAAAGAGAAGAAAAGAGGCTGCAGAGAAGAGGAAGAAAAAGTCATGAAGGATGTCGTACAAGGAGAAGTTGCAGATAACAAAAGGTGGAAGCCATGGAATCAGCTACAGTGCAATTCAAAATTATAGAGAGACCGTCAATCTGAGGTAAGGGGTGGGGTTCTTGCTCTATAAATAGGGATATAATAAATCCTATGTGGAGTTTGGGTCGTAATTTTTATCTTTGTGTTTGTGTGTTTTGATGTTTGGTTGTTATGTGATAATTCTGAAGAATTTATATGATGAATCGTGTTTTTGTTGATGAATTGTTCCCTGTTGAATGACCGTGTTGAATTGTGATTTTCTGAAATAATGATGCTTGAGTCGATTAAATCCATGCGGGTGTGAGGAATGATATCTGTGTTGATGAATTACTGGATATGTAAACTGGTTCTGGAAATATATATTGAGTCAAAAATAAAGAAATTATGGAAGAACAAAGAAAGATGGAAAATTTTGGGACGGGGGCCACCATACTTTGGGGCGGGTGCCCCTTAGGCTTAAAGAAAACAAAAAAAATAATAATGGAAGAGGAAAATATAGGGACGCGGGCCTCATGTGTTAGGGATGGACGTCCCAGAAAATGTTCATGGTCCCATCGTTGGGATGGGTGCGCTAGTAGTATAAGGTAGCCAAACATGAGATAAGTAAGGGACATGTGCTCTATAGGAGAGGGAAGGATGCCCTAGGTGCTTGGGACGGGGGCCATGTGCTAAAATCTTAGAAATCCCACTAATTAGGTACCCTGTGAATTGTATTTAGCATAATTTTAGTACCCACTTGAATTGATGTGGTAGTGATGAATATATAAAGTACAGAATTAATTAGCTAGCCACAAATTAATTTAAGAGAATTAAGTAGTAGCAGAGAATCAAATTTAAGTAGAAAAAAATAAGGAAAATTTAATAATCCAGGTATAAGTAAATTGCCACGTAACTAAAAAGAAGTATCAGTAGCAGATAGTAAACTCAGTAAATTCAATGTAGCAGTGCAGGAGGATAACAGAGTAGAAATAATGATATCAGTAGCAGGTTTTGTTGCACCTCTGTATATTGACTAGTTGCTTAATCAGAGACATCATAAGTAGCAGAAAGATTTAATAAGTTATATTTAGTAACAGAAACAATAATAGCAGTTAATATATTTTAGGAGGGACTGTTTCAGGAATATACTATTAACCGCCACTTTCCTAGTGATGTATTGTGTTGTTTGTGTTGAATAGTTGTGTTGATTTGTTGTTGTTGAATTGTTGTCGTTGATTGGTTGTTGTGATATATATTGCAATGTGGCGATGCGACTATTCTTGTGAAGATTGTGAAGTGTAGGAAATATTGTGACGAATTGATTACCTCTAACTATTGGTAATAAACTGCGATATAGGCGTATGCCTCATGACGATTTTGTAGTGATTATATTTGTGATGTTGCATTCATTGAGTCGCATATGATTGCATTTTTGTGATGGCATGCATTGGTAAATAGTGACGAAGACTTATGCCTGTTTTTTTGAATGCCTCTAATAACTGGAAATTGGCGATGGGGGCTGAAGCCCTGGGTACCACATGCATCTGCATTTGTAGAGTCTCATTACATTTTGTGTGTTTATGTGATTTGCCGTGACTTGAATTGTGAATTCATGTGTAGTATTGTGACGTGTGTCATTTTGGTTGGAATAACGATGTATTGAAGTGTAACAATTATACCGCGGCGTGATGAATTTTATGATTTCTAAATCTAATATACTGTTTATAATAACTTTATTTATATGGTTTGATATCTCACCCTTTATTTTTTTCGCCACTGCCTTTATACTGATAACGTGCAGGTGATAGCAGTGAGTGAATATTAGCCGCCGTGAGTCGAGTCGGTTGTTGCTCTGATACGTAGCACTCGGGGAGAAAAATGCATGTTTTATTAATAATTTGTTTTTCTGAATTTTCATGACGTTTTGCAATTTATTTGTAATTTGAAGTTGTTTTACGAAGATGATATGATTTAACTTGCATTTCTCGAGAAGTTTGTGAATCTGCGGCGTGGTTAACTTTATTTGATGAAATGACTTTTTAGGATTGAATTATTTGTTATAAATTATCCGTTATAATTAAAGGTGCTATGTATCTATGATGAAGGCGTGTATGCCGTAAATGATTTAAGTGACGAAATCTGATACCCATGTGTGTGTTTGAAATTTTTATTTTCTGATTTTTGAATAAATTATTGGGTAGAATTGGGGTGTTACATATAAACAGTTCGAGTGCAAACTTGAACCCATTGTCATGCGATGCTACACTCAGACGAGTTTTTCTTGAGAACAATATTGGCACCCACAAGCAATTGTGCGAGCCGGTAGTATCCGAAAGAAGATCGAAAACTCTAGGAACCTTGTAAAACCCATTGTACAGGTACAAAATTTCCTAGAACATACCTTATGGTTGGGTAGACCCATGACTCCATGCTCGTGACGTCGAGCCTTTGAACCTTATTTGTGTGACCTTGTGTGTAATCTTAATTGTGATTGATGCATACCCCATGCATTCATGCATCCATGAAAATCATTCTTTGCAATTGGTATTCAAGGGACTTATAGATTTTTCTTTGCAAACATCACAGGTACTATGGACCAAAAGAGGAGTATTAAGAAGTATAGCTTCAAGAATCCTGATGTGAAAGAGTTAGCATCTTTGGTACCTAATCCTGACAACTTCAAGAATCGTTATGGGAGGTTGTTATATATATTGAAGACCGAAGTGGAGAAGGGAATTCTTGAGACTCTTGTGCAGTTTGATGACCCAGTTTTTATTGTTTCACTTTTCTAGATTATCAACTTGTGCCTACTTTGAAGGAGTATTCTTATTGAGTTGATTTTTCAGTTTTAAATGAGATACCTTTCAGTGGTTTTGAGAAAGCATCTGGGATTTATGAGATAGCATAGCTCCTTCATTTGAAGATCTCATATGTAAAGGCAAATCTCACTGACAAATGGGGACTTATGGGGTTAACTTCTAAGTTTTTGATTGGGAAGGCTTCCATGTTGGCTAGTAAAGGAAGCATGATCGCTTTTGAGACTATTCTTGCTTTGCTCATCTATGGCTTGGTGCTCTTTCCTAACATTAACAACTTTGTTGATGTTAATACCATTCGGATATTCAGGATCGGAAATCATGTCCCTACTGTGCTTGAACTTCAGTTGAGCTATGATCGAATCATAGGTCTCCTGACCTGTGGCAAGGCAGTCATCCCCTAGGACCCGAATATAGTTAATCAGGTCCGCCCAGGTCTGAAGATCCTTCTCATCGCCAGTTGATAAGTGCCAAATTGTAGTTATTTGGTGTATAGTTTTGTGGCACTTATTTTCTCTTTTTCCTCAATTTAGACGCGTTTTAGTGTATATTACATACAATATGTATACTTTGCGTTTAATCGAGTTTTTGATTCATTTATGTACCGACTAATAGTTTTCTATTCTTTTTGTAGGTATTTGAGCATGTATGGAGCATTGAGTAATAAAGCTTCAAGGATGCAATTTTGGATCAATAAAAAGAGAAGCAAATGAAGAAATAAAGAGGTGCAGACTGGTGTAAGTCGCCCGGCGGAGAAATTGGCTCGCCGGGCGAGCGAAGAAAATAAATGCCAAGTTTCTGCTTGGGGTCGCCTCATGGTCGCCGGGAGAAAGAATAAGGATTCGCCGGGCGAAGCATTTCGTTCGCCGGGCGAAAGAATATATTTTGCCCACTTGATGACGTGGTGCAGGCTGTGTGGCCAGAAATAAGCCGTTCACCGGGCGGAGCAATTGGCTCGCCGGGCGAACGCGTCGGGACAGAATTTTGTATATAGTTTCTTTTCATTTCATTTTTAGGGTTATGGTTTTGGGAGGCCAATTTTAGGGTTCTCTCAACTCCATCACCTCATTTCTTGTTAGATTAGGAGTAGATAACAACATTGGATCTTGCAATTGGTGGATTGGGGGTGTATTCTTCATCAATTGGTGTTGACAAACCAAGACATGTTTGCTTTCTCTTTCTCTCTTCTCTTTGTAATTTCCATTGTTGGGTTGTTTGTATGTATCTCCTTTGAACTCATGTATATTTGTTGATCATTATGTTGTATAAAGCTTGCTTTCATATCTTTGTGGATTATTATCTTGGATTTTTGCTTTATTGCTAATGTGTTTGAGTCGCTATGGAGACGTAGGGCTCTAATGCTTATCTAGGATAATTATCTATTAACTTAATTGCAGAGATGGATTAGGTTGATAATCACTTAGTGTCAGTGCTTAATGCTTCTGAATGGTCGTGTTTGTCTGAGAGATCGGCATCTACGGGAAGTTCGCATATCTCATGTGTTGTTTAGGTGGTTGAGAGATCGTCACTTAGATAATATTGTGGGTAGTATTGTTGACATGTGATAACATTGATAGGTTATAAATTGAGTATATTCGGTCATTAAGTTTAAGTGTGTGATAAGTAGATTATATAACTGCTTGACAATTCTATTCTATTAATGAATGAGTATTTTTCATTGTTTATAGATTACTTCTTTGTACAATTTTAACCCCAAACTCAAGAACGAATTAATTGATCGAATGGCACACATCTCTGTGGACTACGATACGATATAACTATATCACCCGGGAATAATATCCTACTTACTTTTGCTTGCCACTTTACCGCAACCAACAAAATGGCGTCGTTGCCGGGGATGTGTTTTGCATTGCGATTGTTTCTTTGTTTTTGAGTTTGTAAATATAGTACATTTGTGAATTTATATACTTTGTATAGTTATACTTGTTTTATTTTAGTTTGGTTGACTTATTTAAACAAGTTGAACTCGGATAGTTCTTAGATGTCATATCTTCACTTTTCAACTTGTTTAACTAATTTCACCAAACATTTTGTTTTTCTTATCGTTGGTGTTGTGTACGTACTGTTGTAAATATTCTTATTTTGTAATGTTTGTTTGAGTTTTTGTTAGGACACTTTCTTTAGGTTGCGCGGTGAATCCTCACCATGGCATGATGGAGGAAGTTACTAACCGAGCTCAATAAAGGCGTCGAGCTAACGACGTAAAACAAGCGCTTGTTGGGAGGCACCCCAACGTTTGTGAATTTTGTATAATTTTTCTTTTGTTTTTGATTGTTTGTGTTCAAAGTTTGGCTCGATAGCTTGAGGTCGCAATTGGTGATTTGTCAAGTTTGATCGTTGCGACTTGCGGATGTATGGTAATGATAGAGTTTAACATTTTGTACACGTTCGAGGTATGTGTTTATCGCTTTCTAGATTGTAGCATATTCATGATACTTAGGCTTTTTCCAACTTGTATGCCTTTCCTTCTTTCGTATTCTTGTTCATTTAGGAATCACTTTAGTTCCCAACCTTTTTGTGAGGAAGCTTTCTATTGTTTACATATGCGGGAGACCGACATTCTTGTTTTAACTAGATGTTATTATGTTTAATCTTTTGTTTGTATTGACTTTGTGAAAACATGAAAATGATCAAGGCATTTTGTTTGATTTTGAACACAACTACCTTAGCCATATATTCATTTCACCTTGTGAGTGTGTGATATTTTGTTAACCCCTTTGAGCTTTTTGTCATTATCCATTTCGCTTTTTGAACTTGAGAATTAGTTTTCTTTTTGGTGGATTTTGATTGTTGTTTTTTCTTGAACCCTCAACCTTTTGTTGTTGTATGAGTTTTTACCTTGCCTTAGAAAGTTGGGAGTATTCATTGTATAACATTGGTTGAATTCAAGTTGGGGAGAGCATTGATTATGTGCTTGTTTGGTTGGTTGAGCATGTGTTGAGGAAAGGAAAAATAAAAAAAAAGAAAGAAAGAAAAAGAAAAAGAAAGAAAAAAGAGAAAAGTTTTGAAAAAGAAAAACAAAAAAAAAAGAGTCTGGAATAAATTGTGTTAATAAGTGGTGTGTTTGGTGTAACACTTGGTGTGAAAGAAGAAGTGGATTGAAATTGTATTGTTTGAAACTTTGTGGAAGTTATGTCTCCCTTAGAATTAGGCAAGTTTTTGTTTCAATTAGCTTTAGGAATTATCCCTTGTTTGTTTACCCGACCACATTACAACCTTGAAAAGCCCTTGTGATTTATGTTTTCATGTGTCAATGTGAATTTTTTGAGATAAATGCATAATTTTGTCTATTGTTTGCAAGATTGTTGGATGAGTGAAAATTCCTCATTTTGTGTTTTTCATCTACCGATGATTCTTTTTGCTAGGTGTGATTCATTTCTGAACTTGCATTGTTTTAGAATGTTTGGCATAAATTTTTTATTTAGCATTGGTTTCATGTTTTTATGTTATCATCGTAGTTAGTGGTAAGTATGTTTCTTTGTGTGTACCATTTTTCACTTGAACCATACATTTGTTTCCTTCTTCAAAACTTGTCGTTTCGTGATTCTTTGATTGATCGTTTTTGTTATTTTGAGCTGTTTAGTTTTGTTTGAGGACAAACTTTCTTTTGAGTGAGATTTGTTTGTTTCTTCTTTGAGGACAAACAAGTTTAAGTTGGGGAGAGTTTGATAAGTGCCAAATTGTAGTTATTTGGTGTATAGTTTTGTGGCACTTATTTTCTCTTTTTCCTCAATTTAGACGCGTTTTAGTGTATATTACATACAATATGTATACTTTGCGTTTAATCGAGTTTTTGATTCATTTATGTACCGACTAATAGTTTTCTATTCTTTTTGTAGGTATTTGAGCATGTATGGAGCATTGAGTAATAAAGCTTCAAGGATGCAATTTTGGATCAATAAAAAGAGAAGCAAATGAAGAAATAAAGAGGTGCAGACTGGTGTAAGTCGCCCGGCGGAGCAATTGGCTCGCCGGGCGAGCGAAGAAAATAAATGTCAAGTTTCTGCTTGGGGTCGCCTCATGGTCGCCGGGCGAAAGAATAAGGATTCGCCGGGCGAAGCATTTCGTTCGCCGGGCGAAAGAAGATATTTTGCCCACTTGATGACGTGGGGCAGTCTGTGTGACCAGAAATAAGCCGTTCGCCGGGCGGAGCAATTGGCTCGCCGGGCGAACGCGTCGGGACAGATTTTTGTATATAGTTTCTTTTCATTTCATTTTTAGGGTTATGGTTTTGGGAGGCCAATTTTAGGGTTCTCTCAACTCCATCACCTCATTCTTGTTAGATTAGGAGTAGATAACAACATTGGATCTTGCAATTGGTGGATTGGGGGTGTATTCTTCATCAATTGGTGTTGACAAACCAAGACATGTTTGCTTTCTCTTTCTCTCTTCTCTTTGTAATTTCCATTGTTGGGTTGTTTGTATGTATCTCCTTTGAACTCATGTATATTTGTTGATCATTATGTTGTATAAAGCTTGCTTTCATATCTTTGTGGATTATTATCTTGGATTTTTGCTTTGTTGCTAATGTGTTTGAGTCGCTATGGAGACGTAGGGCTCTAATGCTTATCTAGGATAATTATCTATTAACTTAATTGCAGAGATGGATTAGGTTGATAATCACTTAGTGTCAGTGCTTAATGCTTCTGAATGGTCGTGTTTGTCTGAGAGATCGGCATCTACGGGAAGTTCGGATATCTCATGTGTTGTTTAGGTGGTTGAGAGATCGTCACTTAGATAATATTGTGGGTAGTATTGTTGACATGTGATAACATTGATAGGTTACAAGTTGAGTATATTCGGTCAATAAGTTTAAGTGTGTGATAAGTAGATTATATAACTGCTTGACAATTCTATTCTATTAAGGAATGAGTATTTTTCATTGTTTATAGATTACTTCTTTGTACAATTTTAACCCCAAACTCAAGAACGAATTAATTGATCGAATGGCACACATCTCTGTGGACTACGATACGATATAACTATATCACCCGGGAATAATATCCTACTTACTTTTGCTTGCCGCTTTACCGCAACCAGCAAAATGGCGTCGTTGTCGGGGATGTGTTTTGCATTGCGATTGTTTCTTTGTTTTTGAGTTTGTAAATATAGTACATTTGTGAATTTATATACTTTGTATAGTTATACTTGTTTTATTTTAGTTTGGTTGACTTATTTAAACAAGTTGAACTCGGATAGTTCTTAGATGTCATATCTTCACTTTTCAACTTGTTTAACTAATTTCACCAAACATTTTGTTTTTCTTATCGTTGGTGTTGTGTACGTACTGTTGTAAATATTCTTATTTTGTAATGTTTGTTTGAGTTTTTGTTAGGACACTTTCTTTAGGTTGCGCGGTGAATCCTCACCATGGCATGATGGAGGAAGTTACTAACCGAGCTCAATAAAGGCGTCGAGCTAACGACGTAAAACAAGCGCTTGTTGGGAGGCACCCCAACGTTTGTGAATTTTGTATAATTTTTCTTTTGTTTTTGATTGTTTGTGTTCAAAGTTTGGCTCGATAGCTTGAGGTCGCAATTGGTGATTTGTCGAGTTTGATCGTTGCGACTTGCGGATGTATGGTAATGATAGAGTTTAACATTTTGTACACGTTCGAGGTATGTGTTTATCGCTTTCTAGATTGTAGCATATTCATGATACTTAGGCTTTTTGCAACTTGTATGCCTTTCATTCTTTCGTATTCTTGTTCATTTAGGAATCACTTTAGTTCCCAACCTTTTTGTGAGGAAGCTTTCCATTGTTTACATATGCGGGAGACCGACATTCTTGTTTTAACTAGATGTTATTATGTTTAATCTTTTGTTTGTATTGACTTTGTGAAAGCATGAAAATGATCAAGGCATTTTGTTTGATTTTGAACACAACTACCTTAGCCATATATTCATTTCACCTTGTGAGTGTGTGATATTTTGTTAACCCCTTTGAGCTTTTTGTCATTATCCATTTCTCTTTTTGAACTTGAGAATTAGTTCGCTTTTTGGTGGATTTTGATTGTTGTTTTTTCTTGAACCCTCAACCTTTTGTTGTTGTATGAGTTTTTACCTTGCCTTAGAAAGTTGGGAGTATTCATTGTATAACGTTGGTTGAATTCAAGTTGGGGAGAGCATTGATTATGTGCTTGTTTGGTTGGTTGAGCATGTGTTGAGGAAAGGAAAAATAAAAAAAAAGAAAGAAAGAAAAAGAAATAGAAAAAGAAAGAAAAAAGAGAAAAGTTTTGAAAAAGAAAAACAAAAAAAAAAAAGAGTCTGGAATAAATTGTGTTAATAAGTGGTGTGTTTGGTGTAACACTTGGTGTGAAAGAAGAAGTGGATTGAAATTGTATTGTTTGAAACTTTGTGGAAGTTATGTCTCCCTTAGAATTAGGCAAGTTTTTGTTTCAATTAGCTTTAGGAATTATCCCTTGTTTGTTTACCCGACCACATTACAACCTTGAAAAGCCCTTGTGATTTATGTTTTCATGTGTCAATGTGAATTTTTTGAGATAAATGCATAATTTTGTCTATTGTTTGCAAGATTGTTGGATGAGTGAAAATTCCTCATTTTGTGTTTTTCATCTACCGATGATTCTTTTTGCTAGGTGTGATTCATTTCTGAACTTGCATTGTTTTAGAATGTTTGGCATAAATTTTTTATTTAGCATTGGTTTCATGTTTTTATGTTATCATCGTATTTAGTGGTAAGTATGTTTCTTTGTGTGTACCGTTTTTCACTTGAACCATACATTTGTTTCCTTCTTCAAAACTTGTCGTTTCGTGATTCTTTGATTGATCGTTTTTGTTATTTTGAGCTGTTTAGTTTTGTTTGAGGACAAACTTTCTTTTGAGTGAGATTTGTTTGTTTCTTCTTTGAGGACAAACAAGTTTAAGTTGGGGAGAGTTTGATAAGTGCCAAATTGTAGTTATTTGGTGTATAGTTTTGTGGCACTTATTTTCTCTTTTTCCTCAATTTAGACGCGTTTTAGTGTATATTACATACAATATGTATACTTTGCGTTTAATCGAGTTTTTGATTCATTTATGTACCGACTAATAGTTTTCTATTCTTTTTGTAGGTATTTGAGCATGTATGGAGCATTGAGTAATAAAGCTTCAAGGATGCAATTTTGGATCAATAAAAAGAGAAGCAAATGAAGAAATAAAGAGGTGCAGACTGGTGTAAGTCGCCCGGCGGAGCAATTGGCTCGCCGGGCGAGCGAAGAAAATAAATGCCAAGTTTCTGCTTGGGGTCGCCTCATGGTCGTCGGGCGAAAGAATAAGGATTCGCCGGGCGAAGCATTTCGTTCGCCGGGCGAAAGAAGATATTTTGCCCACTTGATGACGTGGGGCAGTCTGTGTGGCCAGAAATAAGCCGTTCGCCGGGCGGAGCAATTGGCTCGCCGGGCGAACGCGTCGGGACAGATTTTTGTATATAGTTTCTTTTCATTTCATTTTTAGGGTTATGGTTTTGGGAGGCCAATTTTAGGGTTCTCTCAACTCCATCACCTCATTCTTGTTAGATTAGGAGTAGATAACAACATTGGATCTTGCAATTGGTGGATTGGGGGTGTATTCTTCATCAATTGGTGTTGACAAACCAAGACATGTTTGCTTTCTCTTTCTCTCTTCTCTTTGTAATTTCCATTGTTGGGTTGTTTGTATGTATCTCCTTTGAACTCATGTATATTTGTTGATCATTATGTTGTATAAAGCTTGCTTTCATATCTTTGTGGATTATTATCTTGGATTTTTGCTTTGTTGCTAATGTGTTTGAGTCGCTATGGAGACGTAGGGCTCTAATGCTTATCTAGGATAATTATCTATTAACTTAATTGCAGAGATGGATTAGGTTGATAATCACTTAGTGTCAGTGCTTAATGCTTCTGAATGGTCGTGTTTGTCTGAGAGATCGGCATCTACGGGAAGTTCGGATATCTCATGTGTTGTTTAGGTGGTTGAGAGATCGTCACTTAGATAATATTGTGGGTAGTATTGTTGACATGTGATAACATTGATAGGTTACAAGTTGAGTATATTCGGTCAATAAGTTTAAGTGTGTGATAAGTAGATTATATAACTGCTTGACAATTCTATTCTATTAAGGAATGAGTATTTTTCATTGTTTATAGATTACTTCTTTGTACAATTTTAACCCCAAACTCAAGAACGAATTAATTGATCGAATGGCACACATCTCTGTGGACTACGATACGATATAACTATATCACCCGGGAATAATATCCTACTTACTTTTGCTTGCCGCTTTACCGCAACCAGCAAAATGGCGTCGTTGTCGGGGATGTGTTTTGCATTGCGATTGTTTCTTTGTTTTTGAGTTTGTAAATATAGTACATTTGTGAATTTATATACTTTGTATAGTTATACTTGTTTTATTTTAGTTTGGTTGACTTATTTAAACAAGTTGAACTCGGATAGTTCTTAGATGTCATATCTTCACTTTTCAACTTGTTTAACTAATTTCACCAAACATTTTGTTTTTCTTATCGTTGGTGTTGTGTACGTACTGTTGTAAATATTCTTATTTTGTAATGTTTGTTTGAGTTTTTGTTAGGACACTTTCTTTAGGTTGCGCGGTGAATCCTCACCATGGCATGATGGAGGAAGTTACTAACCGAGCTCAATAAAGGCGTCGAGCTAACGACGTAAAACAAGCGCTTGTTGGGAGGCACCCCAACGTTTGTGAATTTTGTATAATTTTTCTTTTGTTTTTGATTGTTTGTGTTCAAAGTTTGGCTCGATAGCTTGAGGTCGCAATTGGTGATTTGTCGAGTTTGATCGTTGCGACTTGCGGATGTATGGTAATGATAGAGTTTAACATTTTGTACACGTTCGAGGTATGTGTTTATCGCTTTCTAGATTGTAGCATATTCATGATACTTAGGCTTTTTGCAACTTGTATGCCTTTCATTCTTTCGTATTCTTGTTCATTTAGGAATCACTTTAGTTCCCAACCTTTTTGTGAGGAAGCTTTCCATTGTTTACATATGCGGGAGACCGACATTCTTGTTTTAACTAGATGTTATTATGTTTAATCTTTTGTTTGTATTGACTTTGTGAAAGCATGAAAATGATCAAGGCATTTTGTTTGATTTTGAACACAACTACCTTAGCCATATATTCATTTCACCTTGTGAGTGTGTGATATTTTGTTAACCCCTTTGAGCTTTTTGTCATTATCCATTTCCCTTTTTGAACTTGAGAATTAGTTCGCTTTTTGGTGGATTTTGATTGTTGTTTTTTCTTGAACCCTCAACCTTTTGTTGTTGTATGAGTTTTTACCTTGCCTTAGAAAGTTGGGAGTATTCATTGTATAACGTTGGTTGAATTCAAGTTGGGGAGAGCATTGATTATGTGCTTGTTTGGTTGGTTGAGCATGTGTTGAGGAAAGGAAAAATAAAAAAAAGAAAGAAAGAAAAAGAAATAGAAAAAGAAAGAAAAAAGAGAAAAGTTTTGAAAAAGAAAAACAAAAAAAAAAAGAGTCTCGAATAAATTGTGTTAATAAGTGGTGTGTTTGGTGTAACACTTGGTGTGAAAGAAGAAGTGGATTGAAATTGTATTGTTTGAAACTTTGTGGAAGTTATGTCTCCCTTAGAATTAGGCAAGTTTTTGTTTCAATTAGCTTTAGGAATTATCCCTTGTTTGTTTACCCGACCACATTACAACCTTGAAAAGCCCTTGTGATTTATGTTTTCATGTGTCAATGTGAATTTTTTGAGATAAATGCATAATTTTGTCTATTGTTTGCAAGATTGTTGGATGAGTGAAAATTCCTCATTTTGTGTTTTTCATCTACCGATGATTCTTTTTGCTAGGTGTGATTCATTTCTGAACTTGCATTGTTTTAGAATGTTTGGCATAAATTTTTTATTTAGCATTGGTTTCATGTTTTTATGTTATCATCGTAGTTAGTGGTAAGTATGTTTCTTTGTGTGTACCATTTTTCACTTGAACCATACATTTGTTTCCTTCTTCAAAACTTGTCGTTTCCTTCACAATGGATGAAAGTTGATACTGAATATCCTGAATTTGGAAAAGAAGCAAGAAACCTTCGGTTGTCATTGTCTACTGATGGAATGAACCCGCATGGTATTCAAAGTATCTCGCATAGCACATGGCCTGTGATTCTTATGATTTATAACCTACCTCCGTGGCTATGTATGAAGCGTAAGTACATGATGTTATCTATGCTAATTTCTGGGCCTAAACAACTAGGGAATGACATAGACGTATACTTGGCACCCTTAATCGAAGATTTAAAGTTTTTGTGGGAGAACGGTGTGGAGGTTTACGATGGGTATAGGAAGGAAAGTTTCAACTTGAGGGCGATGTTGTTTGTAACAATTAATGATTTTCCAGCATACGGAAATCTATCCGGGTACAGCAATAAAGGTCAAAAGGCGTGTCCTGTTTGTGAAGATGAAACCGATACGACACGATTGGATCTTTGTCAGAAGAATGTCTTTCTCGGCCATCGTAGATTCTTAAATCCTAATCATCACTACCGTGGGTGGAGAAAAGCATTAAATGGAAAGGCCGAACATCGTACAGCCCCGCCCTTTTTGTCAGGTGATCAAATTTTTGAAAAGGTGAAAGATCTGAGCACTCAGTTTGGCAAGCCTTTTGCACATTCACTTGTCAAGGGTGGGTGGAAGAAGAAGTCAATTTTTTTTGAACTTCCATATTGGAAGTCGTTGTACGTAAGACATTTCCTGGATGTTATGCATATTGAAAAAAATGTATTTGACAGCGTTATAGGTACGCTACTCAATATACAAGGAAAGTCTAAGGATGGTGTTAACATAAGGAATGACATGGTAAACATGGGGATGAGAACTGAATTGGGGCCCGTGACGAAAGGAAGACGAACATATCTGCCACCTGCTGTTTACACTCTATCTAGAAAGGAGAAGAAAACATTGTGTAAGTTCCTCAGTGAAGTTAAAGTTCCAGAAGGATACTCTTCAGATATTAGAAGACTTGTGTCCATGAAAGACCTCAAGTTAAAGAGTTTGAAGACGCATGATTGCCATGTTATAATGGAACATTTTTTACCGATAGGTATACGTTCTATTCTACCAGAAAAAGTAAGAAGCGCAATAACTAAGCTGTGTTTCTTCTTCAGGTCTATTTGCAGTAAGGTGGTCGATCCCGCGATCTTACCAACATTGCAAAAAGAGATAGTTGTTACTTTATGTGATCTTGAAATGTATTTTCCTCCCTCGTTTTTTGACATAATGGTTCATCTAGTCGTTCATCTTGTGAAAGAGACACAACTGTGCGGACCAGCTTATATGAGATGGATGTACCCTGCTGAACGTTATATGAAAATATTAAAAGGGTACGTGAAAAACAGAAGTCGACCGGAGGGTTGTATTGCCGAGCGATACGTTGTTGAAGAAGCGGTTGAGTTTTGTACTGAATATCTGTCAAATGTTCAATCAATTGGACTCCCCAAATCTCATATTGTCGAAAAAAAAGAAGGAAAAAGGCTAATTGGAAATAAAGTTGTGACAGTATCAATGGTCGAACGGGATCAAGTGCACTTGTATGTTCTGCACAATGAGATTGAGGTTGAGCCGTTTGTTGAAATGCACAAGGTTGTTCTCCGAGATTTAAATCCAAATAGAAATGAGAATTGGATAGTACGAGAGCACAATCGAAGTTTCATACCGTGGTTTAGGGATCATATTTATTCAAAGTATCGTTCAGATCCTATTTCAGTAACAGAAAGGTTGAGATGTTTAGCCTATGGTCCAAGTGTAATTGTGCTTTCTTATAGCGCATACGCAATTAATGGATACACATTTTATACCAAAGAACAGGATGATAAAAGTACTATGCAAAATAGTGGTGTTACCTTGGTAGCTGAAGCAATGCACATATCAAGTGCGAATTGTCATACCCCAAAATTTACCTCCCACCTCTCTCTCATAACAAGGTCTAAGATCAAACTCCAAAACCTTACTCACTCAGATGATCCAGATAACCCACAGTCAACTGATTCAAACTTAAAAGTCAACTACAATCAAAGCATGATCCAAACCATAATCATTGGGCAAACATCAAGTGTAGGGATGCATAACCACCATTTGATCAAAGATTGATCATGATTCCATTAATAGAAACTCAGAGATGAACAAATGCAAAAAGGTTCAAATTAGGGTTTCTTAGGAGAAAGTCAACCCAACTTTGACTGGGCATAACTTTCACATGGAACATCAAAAATTCCCCACTCAAAGCCTATCTTGAAGAAAATTGGATTCTCTACAACTTTGTGTCTCACAAGCCAGGGCTAGAAATACTTCATTTAAGAGATACAAAGCAAAAGATTACAGGTCATTTCCAGGCATCCTTCAGAAACAGTTTTTTCCCAAAGGGGATATGATCAAGATAAAAGCTTCAAATGAGAAATATGTTCCAAAGTGGCTTGTAGAGGACCTCTTGAGGTTTCTAAAAAGTATTAGAACTCCCTCATAGCTTAAAAATTGAAGGAGATATGCTTGATCAAAGTCAGGTGATTTTGAGGGACCAAATGTGAAAAAGGAGGGTTCAAATTAAGGAATTCTGCAAATGGGCCTATGTTTTATGGTACAAACTTGATCCACAAGCCATTAGCTTGTCCAAAACAAAAGGGCACGAAATTTATCATATTAATTGATTTAATATATTTTTTTTATTTCATTTTTATGATTTAATTAAGTATAAAATCAAATATTATGATAAAATATTCATAAAGGCCAATTTCAATCACAATTAATGTCCAAAATATATTTAATTTCGTGCATACATGGATTGGGAAGATTGACACAATATTTGGACCAAAATAGTAGCTTAAGATTCAAGAAACCAAATCAAATATTCAAATATGGCAAGATTTGATTCAAAGACCTTGGGCATTATTTGTTAACCTAATTTTGTTCTCCTATAAGTACTAAACACGAGCCATAGGATTAGGGGACGAATTTCTGGCCAAAGAACCTTGCAAGAACGAAAAAATTTTCTTCAAGGAGAGTGAATTCGGTTTTGAAGATTTAAGCAGGTTCAACGAGATTTAAGAGTTGCAAAAGCCTCCTCAAAGGATTTGGAACGTGTTAGGATCATTACTCTGCTTCAACAACCCCAGATTAATCTCCATTTAGCCAAGGTAAGTTATTCTGAAACTTGAATCGATTGGCATGATGTGTGCATATCTATGAGGTTTTGAATATGTGTTAGGCGTCGTGTGACTGCTGTGATTGTTTCCTGAAAGTTAATTGGGTTTCTGGGCGTATTTGGGGTGGTTCACCATTGTTGGCCGTTAGGGTTCTAAGAGGTTCATAATTGGGGTTTTTTGTTAGGGGTGAAATTAGGTTAAATCAAAGGTGTCATTCGGTTCGCGTGGTTAGGACGAAGAGATTGAGAGGGGTGCGAAACATTTATATGGGTATAGGAGCTAATCGCTATTTTTCTGGTGTGAATGCTACGAAATAATTCGCAGCAAATTCGTAGCTAAAAAATCTGTGTGTTGCAGGCTTTGGTGAGGAAGACGAAGACGTGTCTTCGTGTTATTGGTCTGTTTAAATTTCGCGCTCGTTTTCCATGAGATTTCTTATGTTTTATATGTATATTATGGGGAGTGTTTCTTTAACACGCGCGCGCTTTGGTTGAATTGGCAAAGACCTGGGGTTTGAGTTTGGGGGCGTGGGTTCGATACCCAGCTCCAACATTATTCTTTTTAACTGAAGAACCTTTCTGGATCCTGTGCGCGCATTACCTTATACCTCACTATACGCCTTCCAGATCTCACCACTAAATCCCCACTAACCTCAGATCTAACCACCCAGAATGAATACCTATATCATACAACCTCATGAATACCACACTGAATTAAAACCTTAATAAATTAAATAAAACTTTAATTATTTTGTTTATTTTAATTAAAATACTTATTTTAATATATATTAATTATGTTATAATTATTTCTTTAATAAAATAAATACATGATAATTATATTAAAATTTTTAATTTGTTATTCGTGCCGATTAAATCGATTGATCGCTATGGTTAACAATAATTTTAATTAAAACACTGTTAAATTAAAATAAAAATCAAACTAAATTCGATTAAATGGCTGCAATCATCTTATTGATTGTGGTGATTAATCTTGCCTCATTCTAAATTTAATCTGTTATTATTTGTAACCGTATCAACCGGTTATGAGAGGTGACAGTATAAAAAATGAAAATTCATAAAATAATAAAACACAATAAGTTGTTATTAGTGATAATCGAATTAATCGATTTGAATTGGTAACAATGCAAACCCTTAATCTTTTAACTATGGTGATCAAACCTATTGATCATTGCGGTTAATTGTGCCAAATCAGGGTTGTACGCCCAAACCCTAAAATAATTCTAAAATCCATTCAAATTACAAAACAAACCAAACTACGATAGGCTATTCAAAAAGCCTCTAAAAAATACATCTTCAATCAAATTCAATTCCAGTGGCGTACAACCCTCCCCGAACTACGTTGACTCTGATTCTCCATAAGGAGATACGTAGGCACTAGGCAACAAGGCGAGTCCCCTTCCCTAAAATCTCAATTTTTCCCCTATTCACTTCCTTAGCTATAAACCTCAATTTTAGCCATAAACCTTTGTCCTTAGATTCAAAGCCAATAGGAAAGGGTTGAGGGTGCCTAACACCTTCCCTCGACCTGAATATAGTATCTTACCCTGATCTCTTAATTGCATAGGTTTCCTATTCGCCTTGGTAGAATAGGTGGCGACTCTCTAAGTTATAATTTTTAGGCAGGTTGCTACACGAATGACTTAAATCCGAAATTTGCAAATTTGTCATATTTTGGGGTTATCGAGCGCATTTTGGTGTTTGATTACGCGAAGTTTCAGATTCCTGTATTTGGTTGCAAGTGGGTTGAAAATAATAGTGGCATACGAATGGATAAGTCAGGATTTTTGCAAGTGGATCTCAATAGGGTAGGGTACAAAGATGAGCCTTTCATTCTAGCCTCTCAAGCTAAACAAGTGTTCTATGTCAATGATCCGACAAGTACGAAATGGTCTATAGTGCTTTTATCTAACAAAATAGTTGATGAAAAGATTGAAGATCAATGTGATATTGGTGTTGGCATTGAATCTTGTACAAGAAACGATCAAAATGAGAATGAATCTTGTACTAGAAATGATCATAATGAGGGTATTTGGATCAATCCAACCGTCCGCATTGTTAAGAGACGCATAGTACACAATCCTACCAAGAAAAGAAAGAGACGTTAGTGATAAAGGTAATAGTATACATAGTCCGACTAATTTGCTTTGTTCAATTTGTACCGATTGTTTTATTCAATAGTATAGTACTTATTCAATTTTGGTGCATATTCTCGTTTTGTACATAACGTTTGAACCATGTATCCGTTTGTTGACTTCTTTACATGTAACTATACTATTTTGACGATTCCGGAGCTGCTCATGCACTTATCTTTACATTTCGGGACTGTTTTTTATCGGTTTTGCTTCTGCCCGTAATCAAAAGTCGGGCTTAGGGTCTGAATTTCGGAAAACCGACTTTGTTTTTGAGTCCGTGGGGACGTTTTACCATAGCCATGTAAATTTCGTTCAATTCCGACAACTTTCTTTTTTGACGCTTATTTTGATTTGTACCGATTTCGTTTCCGATTTACTTGTACATGCATGGTTTGACTTCCATTTGACTTGTATAGATTGTTATCTTATTAATAGTGTACTAATGTGCTTTAGTTTGTTTGATACAGGTTCAATGGCTCCGGATAGAGATGCTCCACCTGAAAACTCACAAGAAAACTCAAAAGAAAGAGATGCTCAAGAAAGAGATGCTCCGGATACAAATGCTCCACCTGATACTGAAGCAAAAGAAGTTGCACGAGGCATCACCATTATGAAGGGAATCATTCGACATAGAGACCAAGGATTAGTATACCGATTGGAATGGAATTCTGAAAAACAAGCAATTGGTCCTAATTCTGCAAAGTTGACAAGTTATATTGGTACACTTGTTCGTATGCATATTCCGGTCTCCGTAGCTAAATGGAATCTGAAAAGTTTAGAGTTGGATGCGAAAAAAAAAGCGATTTGGGACGAGCTTCAGGTATATATCATATATGGTTAATTGTTGTTATTATCTTGACGATAAATTGTTTAAATTACTTATACTAACACACTATGCGTATGTTTTTTTGCAGAGGACTTTTGAGATACCAGATGATCGTAGACGCTACATACTTGGTTTGGCCGGCAAAAGATATAGAGGGTGGAAAGCTTTTTTGACAAACACTTATCTTAAGGATAAAGATGGAAACTTTCTTGAAGAGGCACCGGGACGGCCAAAAAAGTATGAGATCTTCATTGATGAAAAAGATTGGGCTGAGTTTGTAAAGCAAAGAGATGAAGATTTTCGGAGAAGGAGTGCCACGAATAGTGCGAAAGCATCCAAACCCGCATATCCATACAAAAAAGGGCGTTTGGGATATGCACGCTTGGAGGATAAAATTGTAAGTAAATAGAAATGCGTTTTAATTAATTGTCTAAATGTGTTTTATTTGACGATTTTATCATTTGTATCAATGCATAGTTAGAGGAGACTAAAAGTGAGGAAACCTCACTTCCTGAACATGTGTTGTGGAGGGATGCTCGTGTGGGCAAGAATCAAGCTGTCGATCCCGAAGTTCAAAGAGTTTTTACTGAATGTGTAAGTATAATACTGTGTCTTTAATTAAATCAAATGTTTTTTAATATATAAATGATTTTTTAATGTAAATGAATTACAGGAGACCTTGTCGCAATCGGCATCCACCGGTGAGGGGAGCGTACTTAGTAGAGCACTAGATGCTCCTGAGTATCCCGGTCGGGTGAGGGGTAAGGGTCATGGTGTGACTCCAACCTCTTTTTACAAGAGTCCTAGGAGAAGATCAAATCTTACCAATGAAGAAGTGTTGCAAAAGTTGCAGGAATTGCAAGCACAAGTCTCTGAATTGCAAAGAGATAAAGATATGTATATGAGAGATAAGTGCAACACTTCATCGGTGAAAGAAACTAGTGATAAGGCTAGTATCAACTATCAAAGGAAATTTCCCGAGGTAATTATAATTTTTTTTCCTTACAAACTGTTCTATTTTATTAATGATAATGACTTTATATTTACTATTGGTTTAGGGTATTTCATCTTGCCAACTATACTTATCGTCACCGAATTATCGACTAGTTGGCAAGGGAAAAGTGCACAACACTTTGGGAGATTTACTTCACCATAGACCGCTCCCGGATGGACACCTGAAAGTATCGGTGGATGTTGTATTAGATAATGATGCGATGCTACCGGTACCTGACATGGTCTCAGAGACGACATTGCTGCGAGATGCAATAGGATCATTTGTTGCATGGCCCTCGGAGCTCATTACCATTAGTGATGAGGTATATTGAAAACGATTATGAATCATTTAGTTTTCGAATGTCAATTCTAAACCGTTTATTAATTATTTTTTACATTTTAATTTTAGACTGCTCCTATAAAACCCGCAATTAAGGGTAAAGGGATTTTACAGGAGGAGGAGTCTGTTGCATCACTAAAAGAGGTACATTTAAAGTGTTAATATATAATCTGAATCTAAATCTGCATGATTTTACCTAACTTATATGATTTTTAGGCATCCCCTCGGGAGTCACAACAAGTGACGCAGCAGGTTCGTAGCGTACCACCCACTGGTCCTCCGAAGCAAGCGGCAAAAAAAGGCGGTTCTTTTGTGCCTCGATACCGGTCGACACTCGCAATAATGGTTGATATGTCCGATTTGAAGGATGGTGCTTTACGTGAAATCAATATGGATGAAAGTGTCTTCGGTATTGAATTCAAGTCACATATTACAATTGATGACTTGGAAGAGATTTTTAGGCATGATCAACTAGGCGTCGGTAATATGCACTCATACATCCGGTAATATTCACTCATCTGATATATTATTTAATTAGTCCCACAATATAATTTATTTACACATTTCAATGAAAATAATCTAATGTTTATTATGTTTTTATTTAAGGTTGTTGTATGACAGAGTGTTGCGCGGGACTGCATTGTCTAACAGATTCCGTTTCGTGTCTTCCGCCCATTGCAGCGGAATGACAATTGCTTCAGAACCGGAATCAGTTAGACAGCACTTAGTCAATAGATTCATGTCCACCGGCAATACAGAAAGTCTGCATCTTTGGGCGTATAATACCCGACCAGTAGGGTTAGTTTCTCATTCTTGGTACATCTAATCTCTGTTTCTTTTGTGTATAGCAAAATTTTCATATAACCTATTGTTTTAATTTATAGAGCACACTGGTTGCTGCTTGCCATCAACCCTATAAGAGAAGTCGTGTATTATCTGAATTCGGTAAATGGTGAATGGACCAATTATCCGGCTATGAAGGACATCGTTGATTTGTAAGTGAGATCGTTCTAAATATATATTCGTGTATATATATATTTACTTATTTGTGAGATTGATCTAAACATATGCTTTTATATATTTGTTAATTAGATCAATACAAGTGTTCCGAAGTCAACGGGACGCACATGTATCCCGGACTAAATCAAACAACATTACATGGATCCAAGTGCAGGTACATTATTTTTCACAATTTTGCTTATAATATTTATGCTACTTGATAAAACAAGACAACTATAGAATCTTATTTGTTTTTCTATGTAGTGTCCGCAACAGCGAAACAGTTACGATTGCGGATACTTTGTTTTGAGGTATATGAAAGAAATCCTTCAGGCGAATCAATTAGAGATTCCGCTCACGGTATGAATTTATAACTTAAGATAATTTCATATAATTTATTACATTTAACTAAATATATCATTCATATTATGTTTTTGTTTTGTAGTACCTTGACGAATTCCGTGCTGCTGCGTACCCGAAGCTTAAGTTGGAAGAAATCAAAGAAGATTTGTGTCAATTTTATATTAAGCAATTTTTCATGTAGGATTTGTGTCGATTTGAACTATAATATTATTGATGTTGTAATGATGTGTATATATATAATTTTGGATATTATAATGGTATTATAATAGTATATATATTGTCTTACTGATGGCTGAAATAATATCGTCGAAAATATATTACAGGTCGAAAATATTACAGGTTGAAAACATATTACAGGTCGAAAATATTACAGGTCGATCTGGGAGGCTGAAATTATAGGCTGCACTTTAAAATATCTCATTTAGCAACGACAGCGCTTTTAAAAAGCGCTCTTAAAGGTCCCCCTACTAAAGCGCTTTTTTACAAAAAGCGCTGCCAAAGATCAAATAAAAAGAAAAAAAAATCAACCTACCAAAGCGCTTCTGGAAAAGCGCTCTAGTAGGGGGGGCTACCAGAGCGCTTTTTCCAGAAAAAGCGCTCTTATAGGGGGTCTACCAGAGCGCTTTTTCCAGAAAAAGCGCTCTTATAGGGGGATCTACCAGAGCGCTTTTTCTGGAAAAAGCGCTCTTATAGGGGGGTCTACCAGAGCGCTTTTAAAAGCGCTTTCGTAGCTTACGCCAGCGCTGGCTTTGGCAGCGCTTTAAAGCGCTGTTAAAGGCCAAAAAAAGCGCTTTTAAAGCCCTTCCGTGTTGTAGTGTTCATCCCTGGCCACCAAAAATTTTATCTCAAATCTTTATACATCTTTGTTGCTCCAGGGTGAATACTTAGTTTGCCCTTGTGGGCCTCCTCCAAAATTAGCTTCCTTATCTTAGCAACATTGGGTACACAAATTCTTCCGTTGCACCTTAAGATATTATCGGGTTCTACTTTAAAACCGGGTGCCCTTCCTTGTACCATCAACTCCCTTTTCTCTTCCAAGAGTGGATTATTCTGACAGTTCTGAATATCTTCTAAAAGTCCATTTTAGATTTTAATCATCCCACAATGAAGAGTTCCTTGGCCCAATTCTACGTCTAGGTGCATGTCTCTGAATGTTTCCCATAGTTCCTATTGTTTGGCCATCAATGATGCTGTTGCAAGGACACCTTTTGTACTCAATGCATTTGCCACCACGTTCGCTTTTCCTGGATGATATTGTAATGTGAAATCCTAGTATCACAAGGTTTCCATCCATCTCCCCTGTCTCATGTTCAACTCCTTTTGATCAAACAAATACAGTAAACTCTTATGGTCGCTGAACACCGTGAATGTACATCCGTAGAGATAATGACGCCAAATTTTTAGCGCAAAAACTACAGCTGCAAGTTCCAAGTCATGAGTGGGATAATTCCTTTCGCGAGTCTTTAATTTTATTGAAGCATATGCTACTGCCTTTTGGTGCTGCATCAACACACATCCTAGTCCTTGATGGGATGCATCACAATAAACTTAGTATGGCTCTTCAGGTTGTGGAAGAATCAAGATAGGCGATGTTGTAAGTTTCTTCTTGAACAACTGAAAATTAGCTTCACATTTCTCAGTCCAAGCAAAAGGTTGATCATTTCTTGTTAGTTGAGTCAACGGAGCTACTATCTTTGCAAATCCTTCAATGAATCGCCGATAGTATCCAGCTAATCCTACGAAGCTTCTCATGTCAGTGACTGTCTGAGTCTGCTTCCATGCGAGCACGGTTTCAATCTTTGCTGGATCTACATTAATTCCTTCCTTTGATATGACATGTCCCAAGAAATTCACCCTCTCTAGCCAGAATTCGCATTTGGATGGGTTTGCATACAGCTCATTTTCACGTAGAATTGGTAGCACTTGACGTAGATGCTCTTCGTTCTCCATTTTACTTTGAGAGTAAATAAGGATATCATCAATGAACACAACAACGAATTTGTCCAAAAATGGGTGGAAAATCCGGTTCATGTGATCCATGAAAATAGCGGGTGCATTCGTCACTCCAAAAGGCATGACTAGGTACTCATAATGTCCATAACGAGTCCGAAATGCAGTCTTAGGTACGTCTTTGTTGAAAGTATTTGTGGGTAAATATTTTCTGTAATATATCGTATCCACAGGGATTGGTTAATATCACTGCCGTTCTATAGTTGTTTATTTTGAGTTAAGAAATTTGGTTTGCTTTGTTTTATACTAATAATAATATCAAGAGCAAATAATAAAATAAAAGCAAGTAAAGGACTTTGTGTTAACAAATAAAGAAAGATGTTGAGTCTTTAGGGTTCATCAACCTAATCCTATACAATTATCAATTAATTCACAATAGAACAATCCTTTGAATCATTATCTTCACTTATCCTCAAATAAGATTCCATGTCTGCAAATCAAATTAGATAACTTTTACCGGTATGAGATTCGATCTCTCCAAATCACAATAACGATAATAGTAATTAAGAACGATAATTATGAAAACCCAATTACAATTCCATCTCTGCAAATTGCAATTGAATCAATATAGTAACCTGGGGCAAAAGTTAAATCCTTTCTTTCGATCAAAGATTCAACAATGATGTAAATTAAAAACAAGGTTTCTTATTGATAATAAATTCAAACAATTGTTCACAGGGATTAATCAATGGTAATGTATATTCATAAGTTAACTACTACCTTAGACTCAACAAGAGGGATTTAGCTCTCCATAGACATGAAGAACATACAAGAATCAATGGAGGAATTCATCTTCATCAATAGAATGCCTTCAATTGGTAAAGAATCCACCTTCTATGGTTATTCTCAGCTTCAGAATTAGATTGCTCTCCTAATTTCGCTCCCAAAAAGTATATAACCACTTGGAAACTAGGGCTTTAAAACAGAACTTTTGGGCTTTTAACGCCGAGGCCGCGGCGCGGCAACGGGCTGGCGCGGCGCGCCCCTCAAACAGAAGTATTTTCGCGGCGCGCCTAGGAACTCTCGCGGCGCGCCCTTTGTACTTTCCATCTTTTTCTTCAGCCTTTGAGACTTCCAGCTTTCTTTCCTCCTCATGTTCTTCTTAAGTTCTTATTCAGCTCAAAACCTGCAACAATAACACCCACAAGTGATTCGATTTGCTTTACGCACGAACTAAACTTATTCAGTTCAATTCTTAATAAAAACCTATGGATTCATCACATTTTTGCATTGGTTTAGAGAAGAAATCACTTATATTAACACATGAATTTACCATTAATTTACTCCTAACAAACTCTCCCCAACTTAGAGTTTTGTTTGTCCCTAAACAAAATTACTTACCTCCAACAAAGTTTACCGACAATCAAGCAACAAGTTTTTCAAAAAGTTTTTCTCAAGTGATTCAATCCAGTAACCAAGTCAAATACTCTTCTTCTACCTGCAAACTCAGAACATCCACATGAAACAAACGTTGAAAGCAAATTACCTCCAGAAGTTCAAAACACTACACAATTGTAATTGAATCAGCACTAATCACTCTCATCAAAAAGTATGATGAATAAAAGAGGGGTTAAACACTCATCCACACAATTAAATCAACAAAAATCCATATCATACGTTCACCGAATTGCTAGCATCAAGTCCTGTGGAATCTGAGAATCAGAAGGTCTTTCTCGGGTTGTAATGCGGTTTAGATTCAAAGAAAAGAAGATGATCAAGGGTTGTTCCTAATCTAGGGAAGCATCCAATTCAAAACTCATTCCTTCTTTTCTATAACTTTAATTCTCTCACCCGTTCATCCTTTTCCATTCGTAGCTTGGTTTTTCTCTCTCACTTTTTTTTTCAACAACTATTATATTCAAACGTTGTTCTTTTTCCATCAATTTTCTCTTTTTTTTTCAAGCTACGAATTCTTTAGCCTTTCACCAATTACCACATATACTTACTCTTCTTTTGAAAGTGACTCTCCCCAACTTGGAGATCAACCTGTATTTAGATTATATGAATGCTCCCCTACTTTCTAAAAAAGGTCAAAGAGAAAACACATCACCAAATTTTATGGTTGATGGTCCAAAACAAAGCTTTTTATTGAGATCAAACTCACCAGGTATTTCCTTGGTGCATATTATGATACTTCCTTGACCTCAGGCTCAAAGAATGGTTAGCAACGGATCACACTCTCACAGAAGCAAATAAGTTTTTTCATTGGAATAGGCTAAAAGAACTCTCGGATTCAAACAAGTGCCTAAATCACTTTCACAGATTTCCACAAACGATGCAACAAACGGTTTAGCATGATACAAACACGTCAAAATAATTGATGGTCTCCTGCATATAGTAAACAATGGAAAGCTTTCCTCACAATGGTTAAGGCTAAGCTGATCCAACAAACAATGTACCATAAAGAACTTCTGACAGTATTTACTAACATCTTAAGTTTCATTGCACACATTAAGAGTTTGAGTTCAAAAATTCATACCTGCTTTGTTACTTACTGAAAAAGAGAGTGAAACTCAAAAATTTTTGAACATTCACTTACTACCACTTTCATACATGTTGCTTCATTGTTGATACTTCGCTTGAAATTCTCGCTTTGTTATGGGACTACTTACTCTAACTGGGAGTACATAACAGACATAAAAACATAAAATTGAACATAAAAAATGCAAAGAGTAAATCCACCCCCAAACTTAAACTAAACATTGACCTCAATGTTTCGTAACAAGCACGAGAGGGTTGACTCACAGAGGGTATTACAATATTACTTGCCTCTTCCTAGCTTTCACCAGAAAGGTTCCCTTATTATTTCCTGAAATAAAAACAGACAAAAATAAAACATTAGAAGTGTGGGTTACCTCCCACAAAGTGCTTCGTTTAACGTCGCATGGCTCGACGGTCCATTACCCCTTGTTTTATGGAGGGTATTTCCTTTTCCAACACTCGCTACTTTGTACTTCCATACCCACAAACTCATGAAGATAAAAAGCATGGATAGCTTTTCTCTTCACTTTATCTTCCCCATTCTTATCACTCTCCTTAGCCCTCTTAGGACTTTTGACATCATCATAATTTGGTTTCATTGGAGAAGATATGTTAGAGACTTTTTCTTGGAGGTTTTTGAGATTTTTGTTTTCTTGTGCACCTTCCGGTATACCAGTTGAATTTTTCTCATTTACCCCTGACCTGTGTTTCTTGACTCCCAGCATCTTCAAGGTTACTTCTTCATCAAATGATTTTAGCGTTAGCGTCCCCTTTTCAATGTCAAGATTACAGCGTCCTGTCGACAAAAAGGGTCTCCCAAGAAGGATCGGAGTTTCTTCATCTTCCGGAATGTCCATGATGTGGAAGTCAACAGGGAAAACAAACTTATCAACTTCTACTAGTACATCTTCCGCTACTCCATAAGATTTCTTAATAGTGTGATCGGCGAACCGTAATTGCGACTTACTTTCACTAATCTTGTCTAATTCAAGCCTTTTGAAAATGGATAACGGCATTAGACTCACACTAGAGCCAGAATCGAGAAGTACCTTTTTAAATGATATATTCTTGATAGTGCATGGTATCGCCACCGCCCCAGGGTCTCTTCTCTTAATTGGGATTTTTCTTGCTGCAGCGACTATACTACATTTTTCGATTGCCATTTTTGGTTCTCCCTCTAGTGATCTTTTTTTCGCCGATACCTCCTTCATAAATTTCTTATACACAGGTACGTGTTCCAGTGCTTCAAAGAAAGGTAAATTCACTTCTAACTTTTTGAACAAGGACGTAAATTTCCGAACGTCTTTCTCTTTGGAATCCTTCTTTGTTACTCGCAAAGGGAGGGGTGGTTTAATCACCTGTTCAACATCTTTCTTATTTTTTTCTTCAACTGGTTTCATTGGTAGTATTACAACTTCTGGCTCTTTTAGGTCCTCTCTTATTTCCAGATCTACCTCCATCGCCCTAGGGTCACCTATCTCTTCTTTCTCTTTTTCCGATTCTGAACCCCTTTGACTCCTTGTTGTAACAGCATTAATTTTCTCCTGGTCTTGCGGTTTTTTTCCGGTTGAGTTTGGTAAGGCTCCTTGTGCCTGTAGAGTAAGTTGATGTGTTATTTGCCCCACTTGAGTTTGCAGGTTTTTAATTGCCGCTTCCTGGTTCTTCTGATTTATTACTGATGTTTGAATGAACTGATTCACTGTCTCCTCCAACTTGGATTGTCCTCCTTGCTGTTGTTGTGGTGGTTGAGTGTATGGTTGGAATGCTTGTTGTTGATACCCTTGATTCGGTGATCTTTGTTGGTACCCTTGGTTGTTGTATCTTGGTGGATAACCTTGTTGGTATGGCTGATTCTGATATTGATTCTGCCTTTGTCCTTGGTTATTATTCATGTAATTCACTTCTTCTTCTTGCACTGGTGGACAGAATCCTGTTTGATGATCTCCCTTGCACAATTCGCACCTAGAAACTTGATATGAATTAGATACCCCGTTCAGCTCCTTGATTTGTTGTGGTAGTTTAGACATTTGTTGTGTCAAAAGTTCCACTTGTGAAGTTAGCAATTTGTTCTGAGCAAGTAGAGCATCACTGTTGTTCAACTCTAACATTCCGGGTTTCTTATCTCTTACCGTTCGATCATGATTGCCTTGACGATCATTTAGAGCCATTCGCTCTATTATCTGAGTAGCTTCTTCAGGTGTTTTGGACATGAGAGAACCACCAGCTGTGGCGTCCAAAAGTGTCTTGTTTGTAGCTGTGAGACCGTTACGGAACATATGGATTTGGTCAACGTCTGAAAAACCGTGTCCTTTGCACTTTCTCAACATAGCTTTATACCTTTCCCATGCTTCATTCGAAGATTCATTACTACCTTGAGAAAATACTGTTATTGCTGTTTTTGCTTCGAAGAATCGGTTTTGAGAGTAAAACCTTTCCAGAAATTTTTCTTCCAATGTGTTCCAATTTGTCATCACTACCTCGGGTTGATCCAGATACCAATCCTTTGCCTTAGATAGCAAAGAGTGTGGGAACAACCTCTTAAATAATGCTTCCTCATCAGCTTGAGCGACACCCGTAGTACCCGCTAACTCATAGAATCGAGTAAGATGCGTGTACGGGTCTTCATGGTCCAATCCGGCGAAAGGACTTGCACAAATCAATTGTATGATACCGGTCTTCAGTTCTGTCGGTCGCCCGTTGGCGGCAGTTCTCGCGAACTGAGGATTGAGTCTTGGACTATTAGCACATGGACCGTTAGCAGCCATGTTGCCAACAGTAGGTTGTATAAAAACTTCCGGTTCTTCCTCCGTGAATAGTTCGTGAAAGAAGAATCCTTCTTGCGACTCGTCAATGGTTTCAAGTTGTTGTGACGATGTCGCGGTTGCGTTGTCTCTTGCTTTTGCTATGTTCGCTCTTTTTCGTGCTTTGCTATTTAACCTCCTAGCGGTCCTTTCGATCTCGGGATCAAAAAGAAGTTGATCGCTAGAAACTTTGCTGCGCATACACAATCTTCTGCAAAACTAGCAAACACGTGAAACAACCAAATAGAGAAAATAAAAATTAAAACTCAAAATAAGAACTATTGCAATGCATGCAATATTGACACCAATCCCCGGCAACGGCGCCAATTTGTTGAAAGTATTTGTGGGTAAATATTTTCTGTAATATATCGTATCCACAGGGATTGGTTAATATCACTGCCGTTCTATAGTTGTTTATTTTGAGTTAAGAAATTTGGTTTGGTTTGTTTTATACTAATAATAATATCAAGAGCAAATAATAAAATAAAAGCAAGTAAAGGACTTTGTGTTAACAAATAAAGAAAGATGTTGAGTCTTTAGGGTTCATCAACCTAATCCTATACAATTATCAATTAATTCACAATAGAACAATCCTTTGAATCATTATCTTCACTTATCCTCAAATAAGATTCCATGTCTGCAAATCAAATTAGATAACTTTTACCGGTATGAGATTCGATCTCTCCAAATCACAATAACGATAATAGTAATTAAGAACGATAATTATGAAAACCCAATTACAATTCCATCTCTGCAAATTGCAATTGAATCAATATAGTAACCTAGGGCAAAAGTTAAATCCTTTCTTTCGATCAAAGATTCAACAATGATGTAAATTAAAAACAAGGTTTCTTATTGATAATAAATTCAAACAATTGTTCACAGGGATTAATCAATGGTAATGTATATTCATAAGTTAACTACTACCTTAGACTCAACAAGAGGGATTTAGCTCTCCATAGACATGAAGAACATACAAGAATCAATGGAGGAATTCATCTTCATCAATAGAATGCCTTCAATTGGTAAAGAATCCACCTTCTATGGTTATTCTCAGCTTCAGAATCAGATTGCTCTCCTAATTTCGCTCCCAAAAAGTATATAACCACTTGGAAACTAGGGCTTTAAAACAGAACTTTTGGGCTTTTAACGCCGAGGCCGCGGCGCGGCAACGGGCTGGCGCGGCGCGCCCCTCAAACAGAAGTATTTTCGCGGCGCGCCTAGGAACTCTCGCGGCGCGCCCTTTGTACTTTCCATCTTTTTCTTCAGCCTTTGAGACTTCCAGCTTTCTTTCCTCCTCATGTTCTTCTTAAGTTCTTATTCAGCTCAAAACCTGCAACAATAACACCCACAAGTGATTCGATTTGCTTTACGCACGAACTAAACTTATTCAGTTCAATTCTTAATAAAAACCTATGGATTCATCACATTTTTGCATTGGTTTAGAGAAGAAATCACTTATGTTAACACATGAATTTACCATTAATTTACTCCTAACAGTCTTCCTCTCTTACTCTGATTTGATGATAACCAGACTTTAAATCAATCTTAGAAAATACAGATGCTCCTTTAAGTTGATCCATCAATTCATCAATGCGAGGTAAGGGGTATCGATTCTTCACGGTTCCCTTGTTAAGTTGCCTGTAGTCCACACATAGTCGGGGACGCCCATATTTTTTATTTACCAAAAGCACTGGAGCTCCCCATGGGGAAACACTTTGCCTAATGAGTCCCTTCTCCATCAAATCTTTCAACTGTTCTTTAAGTTCTTGGAGTTCCTTTGGTGCCATCCGATATGGTGCAATGGAAATGGGTCATGTTCCTGGGTGTAAGTCAATGAAGAACTCGATGTCTCTCACAGGAGGTAAACCTGGGACCTCATTGGGAAACACATCCTGAAAGTCTTGAGTGACTAACATGTCTTCAATCTTGACTTCAGCCATTACCTCTGTACTGGAGAGTATTGACAGGTCCAAGGCTCCATTATTTTGAGAAACTTTAAGTTGGTTAGCTGATAGATATTTAACAACCCCCGGCTCGGGAAAAATAACCAACTTTAAAGCATAATCTAACATAACATAATGATATGACATCTAATCCATCACAAGAATAATCTCGAGAGATCGTAGGGGTAGGCATATTAGATTAACTAGGAATTCCCTCTCTTGAACCACTACTCTACATAACAAGCAAGCAGTGTTCACAGTTATAACCTTAGCAGGGGTAGATACTACCAAGTCAAAAGGTAGTGGAGTTACTATCATTTTTAATCGATCAACGCAATCCTTGGATATGAATGAATGTGTTTCCCCATAATCAAAAAGTGCAGTTAAAATGGTACCTTCAATTTCACAATTCCCCTGGATCAAGTTGTTGGACGGAGATCTTCCTTCTGCACTCATGCAATACACTCTTCCTTGAGCAGTTGGTCGAACATTTCTGGCAGTATTCACAGCTAGCTCTACCTTTGGGGCTTTGCAGTCCTTCTCCACATGTCCTCTTTTGTTTCATTTGAAGCAGATAGGACCCTTATTAGGACAATCGTTCGCATAATGTCCACCTTCACCACACTGGTAACAACGTACTCCTGGGGCAATTTGAGTTCCTCCTCCTCCCTTGGTGCTATAGTTTTCTGTTCTGTGAGGTCCTCGGTTGTTATCGTGTGGTCGTTGGTATGGTCTTATTTGTTGTTTATTACGTCCTTGATTCTGAACATTTTAATGGCTAGGTCCTCCAGAGTTCTGGATCATACCGCAATTTGTCCTCTTATTCTTCATCACCTCCACCTCTCTGCATTTCTCCACCAATGGTTGGAATCGTTGTATTCCTAATGGTATCACTGAGTCTTGTAGTTCATACTTGAGTCCTTCTTGGAAACGGTGACATATGTAAACTTCATATACTCCTTCCCTAAAGAATCGGAAATACCTAGATAAATTTTCAAATTTGGCAGCATACTCACCTACAGTAATACCCCCTGTCAAAGTTTCAGAAAATCGTCTCCCAATTTGGTCTTTGCACCTATGGGAAAGTATTTGTCTAAAAACTTCGTTTTAAAGGATTCCCAATTCACTTCTTCCTGTGCGCTCTCCATCATCAATCTAGTGCTCCTCCACCAATACTCTACATCGCCTAAGAGAAGATAGGTGGCATACAACACCCTTGCCCGTGGAGGACAATTGATTACCTCAAAGATCTTTTCAATGTCCTATAGCCATAAGTCATCCTTCTCGGGAGTAACATCCCTTTGGTATTTAGGTGGGTCGTGGCGGCGAAAATTGGTTAATCCTCTTGATTCCCCGACCCTTATCTCTCTGTCCCGCTTCTCCAAATCTCGAAGGTTCTTAGCAGCAGTTTGTGCGGTGACAGTGGCTGCCATATTGGCCATAACTTGGGCAATTTGATCCACCTGATGATCATTAGTATTGTCACGTCTTGGGGGTATAGTTCTCCTACAAAATCAATACTCAATTAGAATTCTCATTACCTGTTTCAAGAGAATATCCAATATCTTACTTCCAAATTGCGAGTGGCAGTCAAAATTTTACGATCTAGAAAATGTGTAGCTGATCACTAAGAATTTACTCAGCGTGTGATCAACTTAAGACACTAAACTAACGGTTCCTTAAAAGCTTAATCCTAGGCTCTGATACCTCATTGTAACACCCCGATTTTTTACAGCGAGAGTGTATTTTTAAAAGGGACTATTTCTATAAGTATATCAATTAATAGTTTTCCTTATACAAAATAACGTCCTTTTCTTTTTCCCTTACCAAAACACTACGAGGAATTTCGTATTTAAAAATATTTAAGAACTCAAACTATGGTATATAAATTAACTTAGATGAACGATATTTTTAGAACATAGAACATATAGTGCATACAGATGATTGCTCGTCATACGATATAGAGTGTAAATAGTGGTTATGATACAATCCAAAATAACAACAAAATGAAAGTCCTCGGCAGACACTCACGCAGGAGAGCTGCCCCAAGGAGAAAATTTGAACCATGCAGTAAGTACTAGAAACCTGCAATCAGAACTAACGTAAACCTACCATCCACAAAAGTTATGCCCTACCTAGGCTGACTGAAACCTATCGACACCCACAATAGTCTCTTGCTCCAGCTCCACATATCCCACCACAAGCGCTCGATAAAGTGTGATCGGATCCATCCTCATAATCATGCTCGGATGGGTCCTCCTCACTGTCGTAATCCTCTGTCTCGCCAAGGACTGGCTCAAGTGATGACACTTGCACTGGATCAATATAGGGAAGCTCACCTACGGGGAAAACATCGCGAGAGAAAGTTGATGATGGTCCTAGCGACATATCTAGGTTTGGGGAGGGCATATGTAATCTCATGAAAAGACGGCCACGCTCCCCCAATTGGGACGTGTGAGGGTCCGAGCGGGGCTGAGGGGTAGGTCGACAACCCATAACGATCAATCTTCCCTGAGAGAAAGCTAGAGATGATCAACGAGGGTGGGATCGGAAAGGTCAGAGTTCGGCGGGAATAAGTAGTCTCCGGATCCTGTCTCATAATAGTCGTGGTCTCCATTACGCTCCCGGTGTATGATGTCATACCCCAATTTTTGACCTAAGATACCACCTCATATCATCTGCATATGCATCATTTGCATCTCTAACATATTGCATAGCTTGTGTTTGCTACTTGTGACTCAGCAGGATTTAATCAAGAAATCACTCATCAGTACAAGTAACAACCAATTAGGGTTTGTTTCTCCCTTCATCTCAAATGAACTATCTTCATCAACAGTCAACATTTGGTCCTCAAAGATTCATTTCAACAAGCTCAAAAGCTCTGAATCAACCAGATTAGGGTTTTGACTTAAGATAGCATACTCCTGACTTTTGCTCAGGATTTGACCTAATGACTTGGGACATGACCTCAAGACCCAAAGTACATAATTTTGACCTAATCTATTGGCTCAAGACATCTCTCACACAAGGACTGATCAACAGTGAAATTTCAAATCATCAGATTAGGGTTTTGAACTATCAGGGACTGAAATCAGGGATCACATTTGGGAAACCCTAAAAAGCTCCAGGGCATCACTCAAAGGTTTCAATCATATTCAAATAATCCCTATGACAATATCCAATGGAAATTGTATCTCAATTCAAGATCCACAATCATCAATTTCATCAGGTCGACAATTAGGGTTTTTGACCTAATTCATCTGAACAATTGACTTTTTAATCAGAACATGGTGCCACAACTTAAACCATGGCTCAAGGTCCTCAAATAACTCAATGTGATCCATTCATACCATTTATTTGGTGAGGATAGCTTGGTTCATTTGAAATCTCCAAAAACGCGATTCGTCTGAAAAAGTCAACTATACAAGATCACCATTGACTTTTTGGAAATTTTGGTCAACCATGACTTTTGAAGTTTTAAATCATCAATATATGATATATGAAGTCATTTGATCAAGGAAAATCAAGAAAATCAATCAAGAATCAAAAAGTCAAAAGTTTGACTTTCATACTTAGAAAATTTTCTGTGTTTTTCAATGGTTTTTTCCAAACTTTGGAAGGGAATAACTCAAAATTTCACCTACAAACTGAAAAAAACTTCCAACATGAAAGTTGTAGATTTGGATCCAATGAACAACTTTGTCACATAAAATGTTTTTCCAAAAGATCAACCATTTAAGAGATATGGAGCTTCAAAGTTGGTATCTTTTGAAAATTTCACTTAAAATCTCACTTTCTTCAAAGTTCATGGATCTTTTTCACCCATTTCCTTAAAGGTCTTGAAGAAACTTTCAGCTAGGGTTTTTAAGTACATAACATGAGCTTTCCAAAATGTCCAAGAGCATGAAAAAAATATGGAGCATAGCTATGGTTTTGAATTATGCATTTAGTGATCATTTTCACTTGAAATTTCAAGTCATTTTGCCAAAATTATGAACCATTTTACCAAAGATGCAAGCAATGATGCACAGATGCAATAATTGGAAGATATTTTCTGATTTGAGACAGATGGGAAAGAGATAAGAAGCATAGCCAATTTTAACCATGGTTTAGGTTTTAACCATCTTGCATTTAATGTGAAAGATTCCATTTTATCTCTTAAGCCAAATCATCACTCTTTGATCCACTTGCAAAGGCTATGATCCACTCTTCAAATCACACCAAAACCTCATAATCATAGGTTTTCTCTCTTCTTTCTTAAGTTGCAAGTTTCATGAGTTTCAAAGAGGTAGAAATCTCAACCTCCAAACCCTTGAAGTTCTGGCCAAAGTAATGGTTCTAACATCTCATAAACATCATATGGGATGTGTTTGATCCATTCACACACCCCAAAATACCCTAAAACTCAGAATCACTCTTCAACCTCCATATGAACATAATATGAGCCTTATCATGCCAAAATCCATTCAAGCTCAATTCTGTCCAAACTAACACTTCCAACACCTCATATATGTCACATATGAACTATCCAAACACTCACGTATAACCTGAAACATCAGAATCATCAAGCTCGATCCTCACTTGCTCCTACTGCAGATCGGGTACCACTAACTCCTCCAGGTGTTTTCAATTCACTTCAAGCATCCAAACATGTTCTATAAGGTCCATTGAAGCTGTCCAGATCAAGTAACAACATCTGTAACACCTCCAAGCTCAAATTTGATTTCCAGTTTTGCCATTTTTAAGGTAAGTGCTCATGAACTTCAAACTCTATCATACATGCATCATAAATGAAATATTGCTTTGCCATTTTGTTTCTGCACCATCACTGAATAATAACCCTCAATCAATTGCATCATATCATGATCATACACGATTTCACAATGATTTGTCATATTAGGGTTCTTCGTGTTCATCAGAAAATTGATGATCTTAGAGTGAAAATAAATGAAATTAAATGGTACCATCATGTTCCTGGTGAAAAATCGAGCAAGATAGACTATCTACTCGATCAAAACAATTCAGTTTTATAGATTTTCAAATTCAAATGAGGATGGTGTTCTTGGCGCCATTTTTTGTTCATAAATTTCAGATGTTCGTTTTTTAATATATTGAATTGAACGCGTATCAATTACAAGCTGCACGCGCAGCTCAGTTGGTTGTTGTTTTGAGTGGTGAACCTGAGGGCGTGGGTTCAACACCCTTAGGGACCAAAACCTTTTTTTAACACTATTTTTTTCTTCATTTTTTTTACAACTTTAACCAATTAATTAACCAATCAAATTAATTCATTTTCACTTCATTTTTTGTACACTCTTTATTTAATATGTATATTTTATGAATGTCCAAAAAAAATCACAAAAATATTTATTATTTGGTATATTTTTATTAAGTTTAAAATGACTTGTTTTTTAAATGTTTTAATACTTTAAAAAATAGTTTTTTCACTTGATTTTCAAACTTAATCACTTGTAATTATTTTTGTGATCAAACCCTAATCTCTTAGGTCTTAATTAGGCATAAGCTTTGTCTTTATCTTAATTAAGTTGACTTTTTGTCAAAATTCAAACCGTTTAAAACGAACGATCAAAGTTTTTCAAAACAATAAACCATTTCTTTTTGGTTTTCTTTTAAAAAAAAACTCTTGATCAAATCTTTTTGGATTGATCAATTGATTTTCAAATTCACCGGGCCTCTCGAATATTAGAGAGTATAAGTCCCATTCCTTTTTTCTTTGTACAGTTTTTCTTTAAAACTTTTTTCAAAACAAAACTTTCAAACTGTTTTCAAAAGCGAAACCTCGCGTTTTTTTAACAAAAACAATCAACCATGTTTTATAAAATTAAACATGGGCCTCTCGAATATTAGAGAGTATAAGTCCCTTTTCTTTTCTTTATACAGTTTTTCTTTAAACAGAAAACTTCTTTTAAAACAAAAACTTTCAAACTGCTTTTAAACGAAGAAACCTTGCGTCTGTTAATAAAACAATCAACCATGTTTTATAAAATAAAACATGGGCCTCCACATAGGTATAAGTCCCAAGCCCTTTTGTAAATACTTGTTTACATAGCTTTGAATAAACTCAAGTGGGCCTCTCCCCGAGTATAAGTCCCGAGCCCCGTGTACACAAACGGATCATCCTTACAGGTATATTTCCTTCATAAACTCCATTGTATACACACACCTAGTCACATATAACTGTTCATATTTGTTCATGTACTTGTTCATATTTGTTCGTACTTGTTCATATTTGTGATTGTGTTATATATACTTGTTCAACTTAGTACAATACTAGGTTCCCCATAGCCTCCTATTGGGCTTCATGCAAAGAATCTCCCTAGTTTAGGTTAGGACATAGAGTATGGTTTCCTGGTGAAATCGCTCTAAGAGCTCAAACCAACTATACCATGCCTCCTCTTGGGCTTCGTACAAACGACTTGTCCCTCCCATAGCCTCCTCTTGGGCTTACAATGCAAGGACCCTCGATTGTCCCTCCCATAGCCTCCTCTTGGGCTTACAATGCAAGGACCCTCGGATAGCCTCCTCTTGGGCTTCGTACAAGGACCCACGGGCTTCTTATAAGCATCCTGTCATACCCTAATTTTTGACCCCCCTGAGATGGCATATCTTCAGGATTTTTCATCAGGTCAAGACAAGTTCCCAGAGCAGTCACTTCTCCATCTAGTATCCAATCGAGGATGCTCAAAGACAAGAAAGCTCAGGCAAAGGATCAATCAATACAAGGATTAGTCCCTAATACAATCATGAGGCTCAAAGACTTCACTTTTCTCATCTATGATTGATTAGACATCCAGTCATATGAGTACAGGTTTACTCAGGTCACCAGACTAGGGTTTTGAGCCTATCAAGGACTAAAATCAGGGATCACTTTTGGGAAACCCTAAAAAGCCTCAGGGAACCATTCAAAGACATCAATCATCTTCAAATAACTCATATTACAAGATCTACTGGACATCACACTTCAATTCAAAGTCTACAGTCATTATTTTCACATGGTCGACAAATTAGGGTTTTGACCTAATTCACCAAGATAGTTGACTTTTAATCAGGGCATGAATCCAAAACTCAAGACATGATTCAAGAATCTCTACTACCTCAATATAATCCATTTTACATCATTCATTTGAGGAAAAGATCTTGTTTCTACACAAAAGCCCAAAAATTCACTTTGTCAGGAAAAAGTCAACTGTGAAGGATCATCATTGACTTTTAAGGTTTTTGGTCAAAAAATGACTTTCAAAGATCAATATCATCAATATATGGATGTCAAAGTCATTTGACCAAAGAAATTCAAAGAAATTCATCAAGGAGCGAAAAGTCGGGAATTAGGGTTTTTGAAGGCATGGTGAGAACACAAAATTTCACCTACACAACTCAAAAAACTTCCAACATGAAAGTTGTAGATCTTGCAAAATAAAACAACATCTTACAAAGGAACTTTTTTCAAAAGATCAACCATTTATGAAGTTTTGGAAATTTTGAAGTTTAGGTCATAAACACTTAGAAATTTTTCTAAGTGTTTTAACCTAGTTTTCATCCAACTTTGGGCTCATTTTTCACAAATTTCCCAAATGATTCTGAAGAAGACATAAACTAATGATTTGAAGTAGATGTTTAGGGCTTTCCAAATTGTGTTCAACCTTCTCCAAATTCAATTTGAGCTAGGAGTTATGCTTGTTCAAAGTTGGCCTCATGAAGTGAAATTATAGGTCATGTACAATTTGAAACTTTGCAATTTTGTGCATTTTGCTTCACTAAATGATGCTACACGACCTCTAATACATCTGAAGACATGCCATACATTCAAATTCATCATTGCATAAGGATTAGAGAAGATTCCCAAAAACAAAGGCATGTGATTATGTAATGATTGCATTTTTGAATTTATGGCAAATGGTGAATCATCAAGGAATCTTGCTCTAAGCCAATTAGAACTCTCCTCTGAATCAGAAATGTTCCCTAAGATCATGCAAGATCAATGGTTGGGGAAGCTAGCCCGAAAATGCATCATTGCATTTGGGATATTTTCAAACTTTCTTCATGGCTAAGAAACCAAACTCACCTCATTAAGCAAGCTTACTATGATCAATTACTCTGAACCAATTCCCTATAAATAGAGGCCTCATTCTCATTCAGAAACACACCAAAGCAACTCAATTCCTTGCTTTCTCTTTCTCTTCTCATACTTATTGTTTTTCAAAGTTCTTTGGCAAGAAGAATCGTTTTCTTCAAACCAGAGCTCATCTTTGGAAAGTAAGCATTCTAACATCTCAAGGGAGGTCATTTGAGGTGATCCAAGCACCTGGATCACTTCTGTAAGTGGAGGAACACCATTGTTGCTCTCACTTTGGAGCATTTGCAGTTGGAGGTCCATGGAGTAATTCAGGAGGTTCTGAGCCAAGCCAATCATCCAGGCACATTCCTCAGGTCATAGTGAAGCTAACCAGATGGCTGCAGCTCATCTGTAACTCAAGAATCAACACCCTCCATGTTCACTTGAAGCTGAAATCGAGGGAGGACCATAGAGCAATTCAGGAGGATTCAAGCTCCAACAAGCATTCAGTTAGCATCATTGAGTCTCAGGGAAGCTATTGAGATCATTCATTCAAGCCCAGGTGCTCTCAATCATCCTCACGACCTCCATTTTCAGAGGTAAGTTCCTGAACCTCACTTCTCTAATTTAAGTACTCTTTGTGAAATAGCTCGATTCTATCTTGTTCAGCATCATCAGAGGATTGAAAACCCTCTATCATCATCCATTTATCTTGCAGTATAGTCATTTAATTTGATTTTGAAATTTTAGGGTTCTTCACGATTTCTGGTAAATTAGTTAGATGTAGTTAATATTAATTCATGTTAGTTACATATTTAGAATCGTGAGTGAATTTAGAGCAAGTTTCATGTTTACATCATTGCAAATGGTTGAGAGTTGAGAGAGTTCAGAAATTTGAATTGATGGAGCTTGAGTTTGAAGACGAAGATGGAGGGTGGCGCCATTTTTCAAATCTCTGAGCAAAGTTTGTTTTATTTTTAGTGATAGGCATTCCCTTAACGACTGAACAAACTTGCCCTAGTGGCCTCCCATACGCCCTTAGTATCATCATGCCTCAAGTCTGGGGTTCGAATCCCCCTCGCCCCAGACTTTTTGATTCTTTTATTTTTCAAGGATTTGCAACTTGTTTTGAAACATAACCAAATGAAGGCAAGTCACTATCACCACACGCGCGTTGGCTCAGTGGTGTTTGTTTTGAGTGTGTGGCCTAGAGGGCGTGGGTTCAAACCCTCCAAGGGCCAAAACTATTTTTTTACACACAATTTCTTTCATTTTCTCACAAAACTTCACATATTTATTTAACCTATCAAATTAATTTATTTTCACTCCATTTTTCACACACTTATCATTTAATATACCTATTTTGTGAATAATCAAAAAAATCATAAAAATATTATTTATTTCATATATTTTTATTAGGTTTAAAATAGTATGTTTTAAGTGTTTTCTTAAATACTTTAATACATATTTTCACTTTGTTTTAACCTAAATCATTTTGTAAATAAAGTTCATGATAAAACCCTAATTGTTTAGGTCTTAAATAAGTAAAAAATCTTTATTTTTACTTTAATTAAGTTGACTTTTGTCAATTCTCAAAACTGTTTTCAAATCTCCAAATAAATCAAATGATTAGGGTTTTCAAACAACAAAACCTTGTATCATTCAAAATCATTTTCAATTGCTTTTACACCAGTACTGTAAAGTACTGGGCCTCTAATAGAGTGTAAGTCCCAAAAACCTTCTCTTCTTAGCTTGTTTTCAAAACTGTATTTTCAAAATCTTCTTTCTGTTTTCAAAACATTCTTCTGGTATTTGAAGGGCATTATTCCCGGTGAAACTCTTCAGATACCTATGTGACCTTTGTCCATCTTCACTTCTTCTGTTTTCAAAAACCATTAACTGTTTATCCTATATATTCAACTGTTATCCATCAATTACTGGTAAGGCTTTGTACATACTTCTTCAAAGGCCTCCACTCCATCTAGGTTAGGCTTTACAAGCTTTCAATTTACAGTCTTTATTTAAATTACTGTCAAATATAAACTGTACATATATTTGTTTAGAGCTACGTTTGAGTATAAACCTTAGGACAGTTAAACTATATATATATTATAGGAATATGGCCTAGGATTGAGAATGTCTTCCCGGTGAAGGCTCTTTCCTAATTAGAGATCTGTAGTTCAAACCCCCAAGATGAATTATTCCCGGTGAAACATCTTGGTAAAAACCTTAGAATCCAAATAATAGGGCACATCCACCCAAAGAGGAATTATTCCCGGTGAAACCTCTTACCCATTTGCTTAGAGCCAAAATAAGTTCAAAACTACATAGCTTTCTCTTGTGCTATAACAAGGACCCTCGATTAGCCTCCTCTTGGGCTTTGTACAAGGACCCACAGGCTTCTTAAAAGCATTTCCAGCTTCCTCTTGAGCTTGTATACAAGGACCCATCAGGTTTCTTATAAACATAGGAACAGGTCTTTAGTCACCTTTTAGCCTACCCTGGTGAGTTTCTTCCAATTTAAACCAGACTTTAAACAAGCTAAGTTTGTCTCAATTTTGCATTGAGTACACCTTTTGGAATGAGAGACATGGATAGTCTCTGTCACCCTTATCTTCATCAATCTTCCTTAGCAGAGTCTAGGATCCATGTTTGATCATCCTCAGCATTGAGTCAGCCTTCATCTTGGGCTTTAAACAAGAAGTCTCCACTAGATAATCTTTCTGCCATTCATTTTAATAAAAACCCCTGGAAAGGGTTAGCCTCCAAAGTCAATTAAAATCAACCTCCATTTCAATAAATCCCTGGAAAGGGTTAGCTTCCACACATTCCTTCATTTTAATAAAAATCCCTGGAAAGGGTTAGCCTCCAACATCTGTCTAAAATGTCAAACCCCTAGAAAGGGTTAGCCTCCAAAGTCAATTAATAAAAAGTCAAAAAAATTCATTTCTCTTAGGAGATAATTTCCCCAAAAGAGTTAAAACCCCTGGAAAGGGTCAGCCTCCAAAAACATGATAAAAGTCAGTCTTTTAATAGACAAATTCACCAGCTGAGTCAAAATCCCTGGAAAGGGTTAGCTTCCAAAGAAAAACAGTCTTTTTAATCTCCAGTAGAGTTAAAACCAACAAAAACAGTTAGCCTCAACCTTGGGCTTCATACAAGGCACCAAACAATAAAACTCCCCTGTCAAGAGTCAGCCTCAACCTTGGGCATTGTACAAGGCAGATAATAGAGTCTCCCCAGTGAGTTCTTCATCATTCAGTAGCCACAACCTTGGGCTTTGTACAAGGCAGATAAAACATACTTTCATGTGTCAAAGATTCCTAACACTTAGGATCTTTCCCCATATAGTCATCCATACTCAATTCATTTATTTAAGAGTCCGCCACAACCTTGGGCTTTGTACAAGGCAGAAAATAATGTTTTTTCATAGCTAGAGTCAGCCACAACCTTGGGCTTTGTACAAGGCACATAAATAGAGTCTCCCTCAGTAGAGTCAGCCTCAATTCTGGGCTTTGTACAGAACACTAAAATACCCTGTGATTAATCCTCAATGGAGTCATCTCCCAGAGTCAATAATATTAATTAATCAATCAAAAAGCCTCAAGCTTGGGCCTCATACAAGCCAGCTAAATTCAAATCTTTTATACAGTAGATAGACATAGCTTATCTCTATAGAGAGATATTTTTACTACTCTACCACATTCAAACAAACAAACATTTCAATTTCAAATTCAATCAAAGTCTCCCATTTAGGACTCTGAAAGACATGCTCTGGCACATCCCCAGACTTGTACACTTTCCCTAATTTGGACGAGCATCTTTCTTTCATTTAAGAGGCATCTGACTGGCATACTTGCACACACACAAGTAAGGTCCCCCTCTTGAATGAAATGAATTCAGTTATTCTGTCACTCTTTCAAAATGTTTGTGGTAGAATAGTACAAATACCTCTCTGTAGAGATGATTTCATGTCTCTTTACTGTAAACAGAGATTTAATTCCAAACTTCAACCTTGAGCTTCAAGCAAGGCACCAAAAAAATAATTAATTTCCCTAGTTAGTTCCCCGAACTACATTAAGCTCTGACTTCCACTAGGGATATGTAGGCATGAGGTTCACAAGGAATCTCAGCGAGCTAATAAAATACCAAAAATAGTCAGTCTGTCTGTCTGTCTGTCTTTTCAAATCAAATCAATTCCTTCTCCTAACACAAAGGAGAAACTTTCACAATCATTAGCAGCAAACACAATCACAATGACACAGAGAAGGTTCTTGTAGAGTACTACAGATATGTAGGGTGTTTAAACACTTCCCTATGTATAACCGACCTCCCGGACTCCAGAATTTCTAGTCTAGGTGAAATCCCCACACTTAGCAAACTCCTAGGGTTTAGTTGAGATCTTTTTTCCCCTTTCCTACTCGTAGGACAAATAAGAAAGTTCGTGTGATATCGTAGGAAGAACTGAAATAAAATTCATCCCACCACGGGCGCATTCTCCTTCCAAATTTCGTGTGAAGGGTTTAGCGTGCCGTCCTCCCAAGTGAAACGGGGAGGTAAAAGAAAACGACACCACAGAAAAATGGCGACTCTGCTGGGGATATAAGTGTTCAAAACCTTGGTTTTTCATCCAAACCAATGGTTGACCTGTTGCTGGTCCAGCCCCAATGAGGAATTAGGGATGCCAAATTCCCCCTCAAACAAGAGAGGTCCTGTCTAACCTCTGTGTCATATCATGTGTTTGTTGCATATATATTTGTTTATTTTGTTTATTCTGTATCGGGAAAGGGCTTGATTCCCCCTTGTGGTGAGAAATCCTATACCCGGATTTGAGTGCAACATAAGATAGGATGGAGGATGTCTTCCCGGTGAAGGCCCTCTAATCTTGGTTCACAATTCTACTCTTGGGATTTGCCTGGCTGGTTGTGATTAACTGCGCCACTGCATTCCGAGACTGATTTGTACCAGGAGGACCTAGAAACACATTAACCCCACTTAAAGCCTTTTTTAGGACGTAGAGCGGTGATTACGGAAGTAATTGTCACGCAGATACTACACTCAGAGAAAACTCTCTTATAGATACCAGTCAACGTATCTTTAAGGTTGAGCAAAAACTCTGAGACCCCTAGAACCCGTTCTACAGGTACAAAAATCCTTAACCTTAGTTTACCATTGGGGCGGGATTTGCGTTTTGACTTCATGACCACTATACCCTTCAACGCCATGTTTGTCTAAAACTCTTGTGTGTGCATTCATGCATTCATGCATCATTCATTAATAACAACTAAAAACAAAAAAAAAGAGTCTTTTTCGAGTCGTTTTTCAAGGAAACTAAATAACGAACGTTTTGAACTTCAGAGAAAGAGAGAAACGGAGAAAGGACTTAAGGATCTATGTTATGGATTACGGAAGGAAGAGAGCTAGGAAATACACCTTCAAGATTCCCCAGGTCGAGGAACTGGGAAAGCTCGGAAAACTGGTGGTCAACCCCCAGGCTTTCAAGGAGAAGTACGGAAAACTTCTGCCTTTGCTCAATACCAACATTGTGGATGGGATCCTTCCCACATTGGTACAGTTTTACGATCCAACGTATCACTGCTTCACCTTTCCAGATTATCAGCTCATGCCTACGTTAGAGGAGTACTCTCGTCTGATTGGAATACCCGTGTACGCGCAAGATCCGTACTCCGGTTTGGAAAAGAATCCTGACGACATTATCATTGCTGCAACTACTCCTTTGAACGTAGTCGACATCAGAACTCATATGGTGAGTAGAGGAGGAATTCAAGGATTGCCCTCCAAATTCCTGTTTGATCAAGCTCGGTACTTCGTCAGCATCCAAGATATGAGCGCTTTTGAGGAAATCTTGGCTTTGCTTATCTACGGATTGTTTTTGTTTCCTAACATTAACGATTTTGTCGACATTAACGCAATTAAGATCTTCTTGATTGGAAATCCAGTTCCAACCTTGCTTGCGGATGCTTATCACTCTGTGCATTCAAGAAACCTGCAGCGAGGAGGATTAATCACATGCTGCGTACCGTTGTTATACGAATGGTTCGTTTCACACCTACCAAAGTCTAGCA